>NC_026477.1:3258305-3460285 GCF_000240135.3 Fusarium graminearum PH-1
GTTCTTGATTGTGTGTTTCCAAGTTGCTGCATCTAACCAAAAAGAATAGAAACCTACATAGTACAGTACAGTACCTGAAATTGAGGCATTAGGTTAGTTAGTATCTAGGTCAGGTAGGCATCATAAATCTTTGTGCCTGCAGTACGAGAGATCCGCTTGCTGATGAGTTGGCCTCGCCTTGACATGGCATGCAATGCAGCATATCGCATCGTCCTGTTCTAGCGCAGTCTAAACAGGGACGGCCCATACCATGAAAGGGTTGAGATCAAGACTAGACGATACCATCAAGAGGCTGGCGTCTAGGACCCCGTTCAGCGTGAGTATTCCACGATTGATAAAAACTGTCTACACTGTCCTGTACTTTGTCAATGACTTTTTATCTTATACAGAAATCGGTGATGTGTCTCGGACTCGACTCTGAATGGGTGTGGAGACGTGTGGCTTGTTTGACGCTGTGTTTGGATGTGATGGTCTTTAACTCTGCGACCTCATCTTCGCCTATCATGTCGCGCCATTGCATTTCATCCTCCCACCAATCCATCACACACCAAACTTAACACACTTTAGAGTGTGTAGCTGAAAAAAAACCACCACCAAAATATCACCACCAAAAAAAAGACAGCGTTTACTATCATACGAAAAGAATAAGCAGTCAGGCGACCCTTAAAGCAACCATCTCTCAAACATGGTTCAACGGGCGGCAAAAGCCAAGTCGACTCTGACACACACACAGCAAGGTCAAGGTCAAGAACCCTGGACTGTCAAATCTCCCTCACCCGAAATTCGTCCTGTTCTCTGCCGTCGTGTTTGATGTGGCACCAAATACAGACTTTGCCTCCGAACAGGGTAGATGCTCAAGGTTTCTTACTTGTGTAGATCATCAAGACACAAAAGTAAAAAACAAAAATATGGCTCGATGTTAGCCTTGGAAACCATGACAAGCGGTGTCGAGGGAGTTATCGGAACATTTTTCTCAAGCGAATGACTCTTTACAGTAGCTTGGCTAGCATCTGCATCTACATCGCTTTCTACTGCCCGTAACCCAAAAGATGCCCAATCATGGCTTCTAGTCTAGTTTAGCTGTTGCAGCATGCAGCAACAGGAGCACGCAGTATGCAGGTTCTGCCAGCCCATCTCTTTCAACTAACCTGTATCCTGCAAGCCTCACCACTTTGAAGAGACAGGGGGATGATGTCAAGAAGGTTATCGTTCACTTTGGAAGCCTGACCTTGCTCGTCCTTGATCGGGCATGGCTTTTGTCAACCAACCCTAGATCTGATGATTTTGTGAGAATGTTTGCTCTGCTATGTTACTCGATTAATTAATATGGGATATCTTTTTACCTTGGTGGAAATGATATACACTTGGAGAGAGGCTGGTCATTCATATGTCCACGTTGTCTGGTGACGACGCCAATTGTCATTGACCCAGTCAGAGGTAACGACCACGAGGAAAACCAGAGGCTGGGTTGGTGATCGCATGCACCGTAGCTCTGGATAGTAGCATGGTCGTTTACTGTACACACGACACAGTAAAAGCGAGCCGATAAAACTAATTATGGAACATGAATTGTTTGTTCATTCATCATCCGCTGTCTCGGCTACAATGAATTCGTCATATCGTGTCCGTGACTCCATCATACAAAGTTATCCGCAAACACGAGATGCAAGAGATGCAAACGGTTCCGGAAACAAATTGATCGGGATCTAAAGTTGCCGGATGTCTCTGGATAAAACAAAACTGATTAGCGATGTTTTTTTCTTTTGCTGTGTTACTGTTGTTGGACTTTGAAACGGCTCCTGTTATGGGTGAAGACAAGACAGGGCGAGCGACGTTCTGGCACACGCCAAGGCTGGTTCAGGTTTCTTGACTATTCATCTCGTGGTGGAGGTTGCAAGTGGCGTCTCCTCCTACTGTCATGTTTGCCTGTGAGTGGTTGATTTGGTTGAACGTCACGTAGTAGCAGACACAAGAGAGTGTGAGTCTCGTGGCAGTTTGTTTCTGTACCTGAAAGATTAACGCCAGAGTACTAACGGGACTCGATTTAACTTAACTAAAAACCCCCAACTCTGTAGCCATTTGCTAATAACTCGTTCCATCGCGTAAAGTTTTGTTCCATCGCTTAAATCCCATCGAAAAAATGCTATGGCCTCGTCTTCAACGACTTTCTTCCTACAGAAAGAGTACGGACCAAAGAATCCATCATTTTATGGAGTGGCCAAGACCTGATACCCTGCGATGCCTGCAAAGCCTCCAATGCCCTGCGCTATTCCCCCAGACCCCTGCCAGCATAAGCGCCCCTGCCTCGTCAAGTATACAGTGTGGCACCTGAACCATCTTCACACGGTCATTCTCGTACCAGAAGGTGGCTCCCAGTGGATCTCACTCTGGGAAGGGACCTTGGCTTGGGCTGAACCTTGTGCTGCGCTCTGGTGTGTGAGTGCCCATCCTACTTTCAGGTCACTCACTCATTCTCTCAAGACTGATATTAATCCTACCACTCCCCCCAGCCTCTTAATGAATTGTTCCTCCTCCCTCTGTAATACTACAAACCTCAATTATTGATTTCATACCTCTTGGTCATTTGATCAATCCCTTGTCGACAAGTAAAACCAACAGAAAAAGACATTCTTTCCGCTTTCGTCTCTTTTCTGTTCCTTTGTGTCTTGGATCCATTGTCTCACCGGCCACTCCCAAGACCGCTGCTCCACGTCCACGTCGTCCACGATACAACTCATACTACCTAATCAACACCTGACGACATTATTCCACGGCTTCTCCTTCTGTACCCCGCCCTCTTCAAAAGGGTGTCAACTGGGAATTCAATAAGATCGTCACAACCATATATCGACAATGTCTCTAACAGTGACGCAACAACTACCGCAAAGGGAGCTTGATGCACCAAAACTTGATACTTCTCTTGCACAGCGACATTCACAGCTCCGACCTCAAATAGAATCATTATCCGTTGAGCCTCCCATCTATTCCCCCTCCGCCGACGCCGACGAATCTTCTCGCGAAAACACTCCCACAACCATGGTTCCCACTCAACGACAACTCGCTTCTGCTCCTGCTCTTCCTGCTAAGAGTGCCCTCCGAGCTTCAAGATGCTTGGACGGTCTCCTCGCCCACAAGCTCAACACCCAAGGCCAAGCTGCTTTCTCTGCTCCTCATGATGTCTACCTTTCCTCCGAGGAAGATGCTTCCTCCTCCGCCGATGACTTTTCCGACTTTGAGACCGACTCTGGTAGCGATGAGTCCCTCGCTTCAGATCGAAGAGGCAGCCGTGAGGACACTGCCAAGATGGTCTCGGTTGTCTACGCTGGAAAGCCTTCAGTGATTGACCTTCCCCGACGATCAGTATCTCCTAGCCTCATCAGTGAAGCTTCTTCCCGACCCTCATCAAGAATGTCGACCTTGTCTCGACCTGCCAGCTGCCTTCGCAGAACATCTACTCTCCCAGTCACACTTCCCGTTCTCGATCGCCGCATGTCTTTCTGCACCACATCTTCAGGGTCCGTTATGCACCCTCCACGAACCAGCAGCATGGGCACTAGCCGTCTCGAGAAGCAAAAGCCAGACTTCCTCAGCATTGACCCTTTTGCGACCAAGGCTGAGCCTGAAACCAAGGAAGAGTCAAGTGAGAGACCCAAGACACCAAAGTCTCCTGGTGTATTCAAGCGTACACTGAGCTTGGTTAAGAAGCGAAGCCGACCTTCGCTCAACACAAATTTCGCCAGCCAATCCCGAGACAACCTTTCTCTCTACACACCTTCGCTGCATATGGAGCAGGTTCAGGAAGAGCCAGGTACCGACTCGGATGACAGAGCTCCTAAGCCTATCCTCAACAAGGCACCTACTTACCACGAGTTTGCTCAAAGAAGGATGTCATCAGCCCCCATGTCGCCCATGTCACCTATGTCCGAACCTGGATCGCCAATGACACCCAACAGCACCCGCAGCCGTCTAAGACAGGGACTGGCAGCAGCCGCACGGCGACGAAGCGTCAAGGTTTAAGCAACACATGGCCAAGACAAACAATTGGCTTTTTTGTACATTTACGAATTATGACTGGGCAACTAAACGGATAGCGGGTGCAAGACGCCTCTAATATTTTCCTTTGTCTACTATTTTCTGTATCCAACCTAGAAAGGTCTTAGGGCAAAGGGCACCAGGCGTACTCATGGGATATCTCCTGCTGGACAAGAAAAGAAGCCGGCGTTGTACTTTATTAACTCACCACTCGAAATCGAGCAAGCGGCGTTCTTTGGGATTTTAGACATATCGATACACATATACACACACACTCACACAACACATACGCTTTGCAAGCGTGGACGACCTCGGACAGGTCTTTTGTCAGATAGGATAGGTGGTAGATGAACCCAGCCGCAAAAAGACGGTGAATAAGGGAATGCATCAAAAAAACAATACCGCGAATGAATACAACAAGCAATACCTACCACAACTTGATTTTCTCCGTTTTTTGTGAATACTACGCTGGAAGGTTTATGGTTTGCATGCATTGCATTATGCCCGAGGATGCGCTAACAGATGCGGTGAAGTGGTTGCTTTAGCTCGGCGCGACCGGTGCAAGTACCTGAATATCTGGGGTTGAACTCTGCAGCCACCGACAACATCAAGCATAAGGGAGGCTTGTAGGGCTAAAACTAAGGGTATTAATGAGTGTCGACTATTGTATCCTATAACTGTTTTCGTCTATAGGTTTATGCTCACATGCCGATTGTTCCATTAAAACGACCGGATTTGGAATAATTGTAGTTTGCGTGTATAATTCTTGGCGACAAAGTGTAAAACGACTATCGATTTGACTAACTGCGTTGTTCTCCCCTGTTCCTTTTTTTGCTTCTGTTGTTGCGGTGATGAGAGGGAGAGGGAACGATAATGTCAGATCACAGACAGGGTATAAGTGAGAGATACTGGGGAAGTACATGATACTGACGTAGTGGGCAGGGCAGATTCAGAGGTAGACGAGATGTACTTGCCGCATTCGGTAGGTGGGAAATTGAATCGACAAAGTCGACGGACAATTTATTTGTAGTAGCTCCTCCAAAGGTAATCTCGGGATGTCACTCAAGATTTGATTTGATAATGAGTGAGGCTGGTATTATAGTAGCGAGTACTAAGCAAGTTCTAGAAGGAGAGAAGAAGAATGAAAGGCATTGGCTCGTAATGATGGTCTCGTCATTATTTCGGCTCGCTTATACAAACTGGAGACTTTTGAAGAGTTGTTGAATATTTGACACGAGATATTCCGTCAAGGTACAGACGAAATCCCCTGAGCACGTGGGGTGATTGATGTCGTCCCCCTGTCGTTGTTGGTTCAACTCGATAGGGAAATTCATATTCTTTGATTGAGATCTACCCCTGGAAATGTACAATCACCCCAGGTCAGCTCAGCTTATTAGTGAGGATACGGCACAGCAGCAGATGACAGGAGGATCAATTGAAGGATTCGGGGTCTGTACTCTGTATGTACTTTGACGTTTCGTAGAATACTGTGCCGCTGTCATTTATTATAGACTAGTCGTGTTTGTCAACTATCTAATTCTATTTCCGCCATCTCCTGAGTCAAGTTTATTACCTTGTATCTAGAAAACGCAACAACCAACAGACGGAATCTCTACTCACTAGCTGCTTTCTTCTCAGGTCACACTCAGGGGAAGCAAAAAAAAACTCCACAGGGACGGGATTAGGATTAGCTGTGGATCGTGAAAATGGAGTGAGACTGGGACTGGGGGGCGGCAGAAAGGCCCAAGGTCAAAAGGTATCGGTATCTGGGCTTGGCTTTGAGATACTGTACGGGGTTTGGATGTAACGGTATGATGTCTTGCTTTGCCTTTTATCTGTTAATGCAACCTATTTTGTTTCTTTTTGCTCCGGCACGTTTGGATGAAAATGCACGTGCGAAAAAGCAATGGTTGGAATATGGAGAATTAAACGGGGTTGCATATCTTGCTATCACATATTTACATACTTACATACGCATACAAATGGCATGATTATCTCGCAAATGTTTCGCTTTTATTACTTCTCGTAAAAAGATGATGATGATGATGATGATAATTGTTGACTAGTCATTCAAATGTCATTCTACCTTATTCATAGAAATCAATCAATTGACCGTCTTTTCAAAAGTGGACTCTCTACCTACCTATTCAATGTCTAGCCTCGTCTACTAATCGACTAGACTAATTGTTTCTAGCTGCGATACTAGCATCGACCAACACCTCAAAAAGTAAATCACTCTCTGACAGACACATCTCGTGTCAAACAGCGTCAGTGTCTCAGGCCTTTCACAAGACACAGACCAGCTATTCCTACATAGAGTTGTACTGTACAGTAGTACAACAACTAAACTTGTTTCCTTCTCTTGCGTGATGTGATTAGATCCTTGCCTGTGGAGAGAGGCTAAAAACGCACGTTCTACTCGTTGCTTCGCCTCTTGCCTTTGAGTTCAATTTCCTTTTGGGCTTGGACCTCTTGAAGGCGCCTCGCATGATACTATCTATGGACCTGATGGAAATGTGGCTGGGAATGCACGAATACAAACCCAGACCAACAGACGCCAGGGGAAATCCGTTCAACGTTGGGGCTATAGACGGCCAAGGCGTCTGACTTTGCACGAACTGGTGGCTCTAGAAACAAAACATTAAAGAAACAGAAAGAGTCAAGACACGAAGCGGTCAAAAGACCAATAGTTCATCCACTTTTTATCGTCATCACACTGCTGACTCCCCCCAATGCAACCGTTTTCAAACACTGGTGCTAAAAGAGAGTTGCACTGGGAATAGAGATTGGCGCTGATAATATTACCATCGTGCACTTTGCCCGCAGATCTTGGCGTGAAGGTATCCGTACTTGGACCCTGAAACATAACTTTTCTGGTCATCATGCAAGCGCTGCACTGTGAGATACTCGTACTAGATCTCCTCTGTAGCGTGCTTCTCGAGTAATAGTAGGACAGTAAGCTGGTGATCCTCGTCTGGGGGAAATTGCGCTCTTCAACTTTCGGCCTCTTGCGTCCAACGATCGGCGATCCGAATTGCCCTGTTGGATCTCTTAGTCTCTTGTGCTAATAAAACGTCTGCGAGCTGGTACTTGCGGTGGCTGTTGATGATGGGTGGAGCGGTTCATTGCTGAGGATATATTATAATCTACGTGTTGGACCAGGTAGATGAAGACCTGCAAGATCTCAAAGGATGATAAACACCAGGGTCTGGGGTTCTGTCTTGACTCTGAGTGTTTGTCTGTCTGTCCGGCGTAGTCTGGTTAGTCACCTCGCCTGACTCGCCAGTTAGAGGCTATTTCCAACATTTCCCACTCTCACCTCATCGTGGGCACGTGCTCAAGCTTATCAACGCAGCGGTTACAGATTGATACTGCACGGGGTCGTAGGCATGAACGTGCGTGACACACAGTAAGTTGAACTCCTCAGAGTACCTTCACCTTGGTGGCAGCGATATCCCGACGACAGACAGGTTTCATCCTTCGGACAATAGCTAGCGGGCGCGTCTGAGCGCAAGACTGGAATCGTGAAACAGACAGAGGAAGAAATAAAAACATGTTGGGTGTATGATGCTGGATCTTGGCTCTTTTTTAGAGGGCTAGTTAATATATCTGTGCCCTCATGAAGCACAAAAATAGCCATTTGGTGAGATAGCGCGATCGAGTTTCAGGTTTCAGCTATGGGATTTGTATAAACACGAGTTAAGCTTGGACTTTGTCACAGGTGATTGATGGATTGTGGCGATGCTTCATGTTCGCTCCTTGGTTGGTGCTTGTGAAAGAGTTTCTTGAAGGTTGTTTGTAGAGGCCGGGACGAACGGTAGTTGAACTATCGAGTAGAGTTGTCCAGTTTGCCAAGCCCTGTCATCTCTATGTAGGATAGGTCAGGTGACTGTGGTAGTTCATTAGATGTAAGTTTCCGCAAGTAGTCGCCGTTAGGTGACGACAATGCGCTGAACACTTGACAATGTCTGTGTCAAGGTCAGCTGTCATCGAGATCAACGGGCAAAAAGTGTAGAGTGTGATCACTCATCTTGTATTGCGAGGCCGTAAATACGGGCACGTCTAATGAGAGAGTTTCATGCGCCTGCTGTTAGACAAGTCAGCCAATATACGGTTATGTCGGTGCATTGGTAGAATACCAAAACGAAAAACGAAGAGGCACTGTGATGTACTGCGAAAGGCGATGGAGACCGAGAGGGTCGGGGTTGGTGTTGACACTCGTCGATGGTCTGCCCAACATTGGCCCTAGACCCTTTAAGGACGTGCAAAATATTGCAATGAAGTCTTGAGGAAGTTTTACAGCAGTAAAAATATAGAAAAGGGTGTTGTTTTATCCTCATTGATTAACCCAAAGTCAGCGTTTGTACTACTGTTGGCAGTGTTTGCTAGCATTTGCTTTGCCAATAGCAAGCACTGGCAGCCAGCTGTTGATACTCAAGCATCCTTTCATGAGAAATAAATAAATAAATAAATAAAATCAGAGTATAAATATGTAGAAAAAAGTATCCCTAGTTTGAATATGCACTTCTAATAAATCGGTAGGTTGAAAACCTATGTAACATCCAGCCCACTGATGTGACCACAGAAAAAGGGGGTAAACAAGATGAGACTCACGTATTATCACTAACAACTTCAATGGAATTCTCGCAATGTAATTGGATCTCATTGAAATGGTATAATTGGTTCTTTCGCTCCTCATGTACCTTGCTAGGTAGGTATGTGGTTAGGTTTTCACTTGGGCCAAGCCGCAGTTGTGAAGCACTGGTGAATAGATAAGATGGGCTGATTGCGAAAACATCTGCATCAACAATAGGAAATATGAAGATAAACAATTAACCACATGAGAATTTGATACACATTTGCCTAAGCCTGAACTAACCTGCTCACCACTCTCTCCCCTAGCAACGCGTAAACACTTCACTGCCGCGCTGTCAAAATATCGTGGCTTCTCACCACACACTTGAGACTCACCCTTTCTCTACTCACATTTCCTACCTCATATCCAGCTCTTTGTCTTGGGTCGTCTATAGTATTGACATCGGTCACTCAGCTCAGGCATTATTTGCCTGTCCGTGAATCACAAATGGCCCCGAAGACCGAAGGCCCCCCGACCTTGGTCATAGCCATCGATTTTGGTACTACGTAAGTCCTTCCTTTATAAATACTCGTCTCTTTGTTCTCTGGCTGATATCGAATTCGCTTAGATACTCGGGTATCGCTTGGAAGTTTGGCGACAGAGAGCTGGAGTCGATCCAGACTGTCACGGACTGGACCACCGTCAGAAACTACCGCATCGACGCTCCCAAAGCGCCCTCGGCCATTTTCTATGGGGATAACGTGAACAGAGATCTCACATGGGATATATGACTCCCTTCGGAGACGGCATCCTGCGCTGGTTCAAACTCCTGCTAGTCAACGAAAGAGATCTCCCCGAAAATGTGCGAGATTGCGAGCACTTGAAGAGCGCTCGAGACCTGATGCACAAGCTCAACAAGACGCCCGTGCAAGTCTTTAGTGACTATCTTCGAAATATCTGGGAGTACAGTCGTGAGCGAATCGAGGCCGCGGAGGAGAAGGGATGGACGAACATCTACCGAATCCATTTTGTTCTCACTTTGCCTGCGATTTGGCCTCAGTATATTCGGTCGCGGATGCTCGAGGCTATGAAGATCGCTGGTCTGTTTGAAGTGACACTAGAGGGGAAAACGACATATGGCTTTATTTCTGAGCCCGAGGCAGCTGCTTTGACATGCCTTCGAGAAAACATGGGCCGATGCACTCTCGAGGCAAGATAATGGTCTCCTTCCTGTCTTTATCTCCACTAACTCATCTTATGTAGGTTGGTGATCAGTTTGTTGTCTGCGATGCAGACGGCGGCACTGTTGTAAGTATTTATTACTCTATTTATCTCCATTTTCCCCTACTATCCCTTCCCTCCTTGCTCATGCTCAACTCACCGAATTCCAGGACATCATCACCTACAAGATTGAGAAGCTTACCCCCTTCGTAGTCAGCGAAAGTGTTAGAGGCGATGGTAATAATATTCAAGGGTCACGCCAAGGATTGTGCTAATAACTCAAGGCGGCCTTTGTGGTGGCATCTTTCTCGACCAAAAGTTTCTCGGGCTGCTCAGACGAAAATTCCCCAAAGACATCACAAGAATGCTTGCACGAGAGGCTGCCCAGAGGATTGTGAAGGATGATTGGGAGTCTGGTATCAAGACTGTGATATGCAAAGAAAGCGGCAAATACGAGATCAATCTCGTCTACAAGGGACCAGTCGACCCCCAATTCTTCCCCTCTTCGTTTGCGCTTCAGGCGTGAGTTCTCACAACCCCCCCTTCTATGATGGTCTTCAGCGTCAGACTAATGGATTTCCAGAGACGAGATCCGCGAACAGGTGTACAAACCCGTGATCGAAGAGATTAAAGAACTAATCACGACTCAAATCAGACAGGTCGAGGAAGGATATCAGAAGCCACCCAAGGTAAGGTTGTCCATCAACGCAGAGTGGCTCGTTTGCTAACAATTTAGTTTGTATTCCTAGTTGGGGGCTTTGGGAGGTCCAAGTACTTGTACCAATGCCTCGATGAGACCTTTGGAAAGAAAACACACATCATTCAGAAGAGAGGAGCTGACCCGTTAGTATACCCTTGAACATTACTGCCGACTCACTCACTGACTCTTCCTCAGGTAGTCTTCTGTCCTTCGTGGTGCAGTTCTCCACGCGCTATCACGTACCGGACTCGCCGATTCAATCACTGCTGTCGTCGACTCCCGAATCTCGAGACACAACTACGGCACTGTCTTCAACGACTGCCCATTTGACATCAAGAAGCATGATATACGAGATCGCGAATATTGTCCTTACGGCAAGAACTGGATTGCAGCCGATCAAGCTGAGTGGTACATTGGAATTGTGAGTGGCCTATATCTCGACCCTTTTTTACGAGTAGCTGACCGGTTTTCAGGGCGATGCAGTATCTATCTACAAGCCGGCATCTTTCTCTTGCTACCAGGCCCTCACAAACCCCGATCAGGGCCTTCAGATAGAGATTGTAATCTCCGACTCTGCCGAGCCCCCAGCCCGAAGGGACGAGTCGGTCAAGAGGCTTTGCCTCATCAAGGTCCCCTTGCCTTCCAAGGTATGGGGGAAACTACGAAAAGAGATCAACGAAGACGGCAAGGCCTTTCGTCGCATCAACTATGACCTTCGAATGATCAGTGACGGATCCTCCCTTGAATTCGCCATCTGGTTCAAGGAACAATGCCTCGCATCACAATACGTCGAGTTTGAATCCACACAGATGCAAAAGGAAGAAGCGACTGATAGTGGCGGTGAGGCCGACGCTGAGATGATGGAGCCCGAGGAATCAGTTAGCGTCATCGAAGTAGAGGATGATACCGACGATGAGTACATGGATTGTCCAGACCGTGAAGATGAAAGCACCGTGGGTGATCATTCCACCGTCCGGGGAAGGCATGACAGCCTGGATGATGATTTTCTTAGCGAATGATTGTCCTTTCGATGATTGATGGAACTGCGCTTATCGGGTTACGTAGGACGGGGGTTTTTGGAAGCTCTCAGGGCCCCGTGGACAGGCTTGGGTTGAATTAGGGAGGTCAATATTGCTCATAAGAGGAGAGTACTGAAGCTGAAACCATGTCATTCAGTATCTACGTAGCTAATGTTCTCATATAATATGATAACTACAGAGTAATTATTTATAGCGTCCATTCTCTATCCTTGCAAATGGCTTGACACGATTCTCCAAGCTGCTACACGGGCTGCTGGGTAGCAGAAAAGTTAACCTCCTAACTCTTAGGTTACAAAAATAAATAGCCTAAAGAACATAGTCTAAGTAGCATAAGCTGATCTACTGATTTCGTCTCTTATGCTTCTAGCGGCCAATTTTTCTGATGCCCTGAGGACAGGTATCAGGCTGATCCAGGTCGCTAGGAAAAGTTGACTCGGTTACCACGATGTCCATCCCCATTGCCGAGCAATGAAAGTTGCTGACACAGTCGGATGGTACCAATCAGGAGACCTTTTTCCCCATAAACCACAGCCATACCCCTTGGTCCTTGTACTGTCGATACTCCATTTTATGCTTAGCTGACATCCGTGTTATCAAGAACGGGTCCTGCGGAATTGTTCGTTCCCCGGGCTCGTAATACTCATCTGCCAGTGCTGGATCGAACTGAACAACATCAAATTCCATTTCGTCGCCATCGTGGATCCAAGTCGGATTCTTGTACACACAGACAAAGTGGTGGTAGGATGTATTCCCTGGGTACCTCTGTGATGCAGGCAGACCAGGAAGTTTTCTCCGGGGCTTTCGCATAGTTGCATATTCGGGATCATTTTTAGCCCTCTCGGCCTCTCGGACCTGCGCGAAGTCCTCACCACGAGCCTCGAGTTCCTCGCGATAGTGCTGAGCACAGTCGGCATTACTACCTCCAGGGATGTAGAAAAGCTCACATCGGATAGGGTCGCCGTAACCATTCTGTATCTCATGCTGAAAACGACTCAGATCAAGCTCATTGAGGATGAAGTCAGGATGGACAAAGTAGAAGCACCAACTTGTAAGCGGTGGTATGGTTTCATCACGCTGGGCGCACCAGGTCATCTTCGCTGGGCGGCTTGCATGGTCTGTAAAGTCGAAGACATGTTGCTTGGTGGCATTTGCCTTTAATTTGGGCATTATATGCATACAGGTAAGTGTACTTGACGGAACTTGTTTCAGTCAATTTGATGGACTTTAATTGGAGAGCATTGTGCGATAGTTGAGTGGATATCACGATACTTGGCAATAGGTGTTGGGTCATGTACCTAAAGAAAAGGAATTCAATATGGGGGTTTAAATTTTAATTAATAGAATGGCATTTCCCCCTTGTAAACCACAGGTCAGGAAAAAGAATTATATCTCGACTATCTACCTAGAAAATAACAAACAAAAAGGGGAAGTAAAAATAAAGTTGGCAGACTGTGGATTAGGAAGTCCAACCAAAAAAAGATTGTAACATAGCAGCTACTGGTTTCGATCCAGTGACCTCCGGGTTATGAGCCCGGCTGAGGAGAGTTAGTACGAATTTGAATTCGTGTGAATGAGTAAACATACCGCGCTTCCACTGCGCCAAGCTGCTTTTCTTGGTGAAGGTAAAGAGTACAATTTCAGATTATATACCCTACCCCGCCCCCGCTTCTGTCATCAAATACAACTTACACCCCTCCAAACCTTTGAATACCTGATAACCAAGTCTGCCACCACTCTTTGAAAGACTACTAATGTTATCTGTTGCTACCATGTATCATATCTCATGTGTTTTCTTCGTATGTTCTCGAATATTAGCTACTAATTAGGACACATGCATGCATTCGTGCCTCAGCTGATTGATGACAGGACATTGTATCACATTAGGCACCAGCATCACCTGTCACGATGGCTCATCGCATTTCCATCATGCTTCTTCTATTCTTACCATGTAATCTAACATAATAGTCATGGAAATGGCAGTAGAAGCATGTATCAAGTCGACAAACGTCACACCTCGCTGGCTACCAAGCGGAAACGCATTCTGGTACAAGCAAAGCCATGAGGCAGACAAACATCAGTTCTTTTTTGTCGACATTATTCAGAAACACCGAGAGCTTGCGTTCGACCACAAACTGCTCGCCGAGGTTCTACGACAAAATACAAACGAGGAGGTCAACGACTTGGCCCTGCCTTTTACTTGGATTGAACCTGTACCCGAGGAATCATGCATTCGATTCCGTTTCGATAACCGCAAATGGCAATTCGGTCCAGACGACAAACTCGAAGAGTGGAATGGCAATTTTGGAACAGAGCCAAAGGGTTTACTCAAGAAAGAAATCGCCTCCTCGCATAGTCACATCGCTGTCACGGTTGATTTCGTAAACCGTACTGGAAAGACACTCAAGGTGTACTGGATCGACTGGGACGGAAAGCCTGTATACTACAGGACAATCACGAACGGTCAAACGAAGCGTCAAATTACATATACAGGTCACGTGTGGCGACTCGTCGACCTCTCAGATGAGAAGTTCAGGGCAGTCTTTGAAGCGCCTGACGTGGGGATCTATGTTGCTATCATTGAAGATCTCAGTGATTCCATTACAGAAGCATCCCCGTCTAGTGACGATGGAAAGTCCTCGGCTGATGAGGACACTGCTGAACTCGAGAATGGTACCTGTCATGTCAAAGAGTTCAATATTTGGTACAAGGATGACGATGGTCAAGACGTTCAACTGTCCAAGGACGGCACTAAAGAGAACCGGTTTGACAAGGGCCGCATATATCTGTCACCAGATAAGAAATATGTAGTTGCGTGGCAGTACACCCCGGCACAAGATCACAAAATCAACCTAGTGGAATCGTCTCCAAAGGACCAGATCGAGCCGAAACTCCACACAAAGAAGTACCTCAAACCAGGCGACCGTGTGAGGATAGACAGACCTCGTCTTTTTGATCTCAAGAGCCGAAACGAAGTTCCAACAGACAATATGCTCTTCAAGAACCCCTACAGCCTAAATCACCTGAAGTGGAAGGAGGACAATGCAGAGTATCTCTTCTACTTCAATGGACGTGGCCATCAGAATGTCAGAGTGATCGGTATCGGTGTCGATGGGAATGTCAGAGTAATTGTTGAGGAAACAAGCAACACTTTCGTTGACTATACAAAGACATACTACAAATTCCTCAAGGAGTCAGACGAACTTCTGTGGACGAGTGAGCGAGACGGGTACAACCACCTCTATCTCGTTGACATGGCCACCGGTACTATCAAAACGCAAATAACAAAGGGATCTTGGATGGTTAATGCCATAGAGTTTGTGGATAAGGATGCGCGCCAAATATGGTTCCAGGCTTATGGACTCAAGGATAGCGAGGATCCGTATCATGGACATTTGGCACGAGTCAACTTTGACGGATCAGATTTCAAGATTCTCACGGAGGGCAATGGAACTCATTCCTGGACGTTATCTCCCGACAAGCGCTACTTGACAGACACCTGGTCAAGGGTTGACTTTCCACCGACAACGGTCCTTCGTGACGGCGAATCGGGAGAGCAGATAATGGAGCTTGAGAAGGGGGATATAAAAGACTTGGAAGACAAAGGATGTTCTTTGCCAGAAAGATTTGTTGCTCCTGGCCGGGATGGCGAGACTCTCATCTATGGAATCATCGTCCGCCCGGCCGATTTCGACAGCACTAAGAAGTACCCTGTTCTGGACGATATATACGCTGGACCGCATGACTTTCATGTCCCCAAAGCCTTTATGCCTCTATCGCGTGAACGCCTATGGGCTGATAAAGGCTACATCGTGGTAGTGATCGACGGAATGGGCACGGACTGGCGCAGCAAAAGCTTCCATAATGTCTGCTACAAGAATCTCCACGATTCAGGCCTTCCAGATCATGTTGCCTGGCTAAAGAGCGCAGCATCAACTCGACCATGGATGGACCTATCTCGTGTAGGAATCATGGGAGGCTCAGCAGGGGGCCAGAATACCGTAGCAGCAATGCTTCATCACAGCGACTTCTTCAAAGCAGGCATAGCAGACTCAGGCTGCCACGATAACCGTATGGACAAGATATGGTGGAACGAGCTGTGGATGGGATATCCAGTCGATGAAGCCTATGAGAAGTCGTCCAACATCACACATGCTTCCAAACTTCAAGGCCCGCTTATGCTGATCGTTGGAGACCTTGATAAAAACGTTGACCCGTCTTCAACGTTTCAGATGGCCAACGCTTTGAACAAGGCAGGTAAGAACTATGAGTTTCTATTTATTCCTGGGGGTGAGCATTGTAGTGGCGGTGGAAAGTATGGGCTTGCCCGTCAAACTGAGTTTTTCAAGCGGAATTTACAGCAAGAATCGGCATTCCGAGTTGATTTGTATGATGACTCTACCCAGGACTGACAGCTTGGAGAATTGAATCTGTTGGTTGAGTTGATGAGTTGGACAAACCGAGTGTGAATTGCTGCCCTTGGATCCTTGTTTAATAGCTCCATATAGTTTTTAGTGCAACATAAAGGGTCTCGTTAAACGGCTAAGCTACCTACCCACTATCAACAGTATATCATCCATTAACCAAACACAATTGGTTAATTGCCGAGTATTGGATTGAATTGCCTTTGTTAAACAAACCCTTGATCGGAGGCGCTTTGCTTTTGTCCCAATCGGTAGAGCAATAGCAGAGCAATCAGAGCTGAATTGAATTGGAGTATTGGACAGCTGGCCTTCTGCAATAGGTCCCCTCCTCCACTAAAAAAAGTCCCCAGAGGTAGGGATAGACAGCCCAAAAGTCCAGATCTAACTTAACTTAAGCTACCGGCTCCAGCTTTAGCCAGGAACCATCCATTACACCCCCTGGCTTTTCCCTTTCCCTTTCTACTTCTTCTTTTTTTTCCCTTTCTCTTCCTCTTCCTTTACACACTTCATCTTCCTTTTCTCTTCTTCAACCTACTCCTTACTCGGAGTACAAGTCGAAGATGAAGATCTCGTACTTGTCCGTTGGGCTTCTCGCCCTCTTCAGCCCCTTGGCTGCTGCTTGGAGCAAAGAAGGTATGTTTTAGACAACATGTCTCTCGCTCTCTCTGTCTAAACATGTCTTAACCTTTTGTTCTGCTCTTTAGATCGCGAAATCTTCCGCATCAGAGATGAAATCTCAAAGTACGAGACCGACCCGGCCGCCAACTTTTACGATATTCTCGGTGTGCCCAACTCTGCTTCGCTCGACGACATTACAAAGGCCTACCGCAAGCAGACCCGAAACTTGCATCCCGACAAGGTCAGACAGTCAATGCGATCCAAAGCTGAAAAGGACAAGAAGTCGGGCGCAAATGTCAAGCCTCCTACCAATGCTGAGATCAGGACCGCTGTCAAGAAGGCCGGCGAGGCTCAGGCCCGTCTCTCTCTTATTGCTAACATCCTCCGTGGCCCTGAGCGCGACCGTTACGACCATTTCCTCTCCAATGGCTTCCCTCTCTGGAAGGGCACCGATTACTACTACAACCGATACCGACCCGGCCTGGGCACGGTCATCGTTGGTCTCTTCCTTGTTGTCGGTGGTGGTATTCACTACCTCACCCTCTACATGAGCTGGAAGCGTCAGACCGAGTTTGTCGACCGGTACATCAAGTTTGCCAGGGAAACTGCTTGGGGTGGTGGTTTCAACATCCCCGGAGTCGAGGCTGCTGCACCCGCTCCTACTCCTCCCGCTGCGCCCGAGAGCGAAGAGGAAGAGGCTCCCCCTCTGCCCCAGAACCGACGAGAGCGCCGCATGTATGAGAAGGCTCAGAAGCGTGACGGTGGCAAGCCTGTCAAGAAGACCCGCCGAGCTCAGGTTGTTTCTGGATCTGGAACTGCTACTCCTACCCCCACTGCTGGTCCTACTGGTGCTCGCAAGCGCGTTGTTGCTGAGAACGGCAAGATCCTCGTTGTTGACTCTCTTGGCGATGTGTATCTCGAGGGAGAGGATGAGGAGGGAGAGGTCCACGAGTACCTTCTTGACGTAAGTAATTCCCCAACTATCAAGACACCACGAAACTAACATGCGACAGCCTAACGAGCTTGCCAAGCCTACCATCAAGGACACTGCTGTCTTCCGTGCCCCAATCTTCCTTTTCAACATCACTGCTGGTCGCTTCCTCTCCAAGAAGTCCTCCGACCTTGAACTCGAGGTTTCTGGCGATGAGGAGGACTCTGACGTTCCTCAGCCTACTCCCAGCACCGACTCTGCCGGCGAGGACTTTGAGCTCCTCGACAAGAGCACTGATTCGCTCAGCAAGGCCAAGGCATCTGGTGCTTCTCAGGGCAAGGCCAACAAGCGCAAGGGCAAGAAGAGGTAAACTCCTTGCTTGATTTATGAAACGAAAAGGAGTGAGATCTAGCTTGATGTAGAGTTGGTGGGAATTGAGGATGATGTATTTGTTAAAAATGAGATGGTCAGGGTAAATCTTATATGCCAGCCATGCTATATTAGATGCCATTATGAAATGGACCAGATCTTTGGGGATTGAACTATTTATCCCAAGGAACTACAACAAAGATCAACTATTGTGATGCTGAGAGTATGAAATGTGATCTCTATTCAATTGAGCCCCAAGATCGGTGTTAGAAGACTGCAATAGTACACCTGCATCATCATCGATCATCTCAAGCCGGGTATTGCTTCGGACTTTTATACCCGACCAACCGCACTGCACTTCTGCCAACACAGCATTAGCTGGAGTATAAGGAATGAAATTAGTAGACCAGCTTATGCTATTTGGGTCACACTTCTTAGACTGTTTATTTTTGTATCCTAAGGCTTAGGAGGCCAACTTTTCGGCTGCCCAGTAGCTTGCGTGATACTACTCGACTATTCCGAAACTCCATTAAGGAGATCGTCGGTTATTAAATCCCACTTTGACTGATCTAGACTAATTGCTCCATTATCATGGCAACCTCTATATAACTACCCCCAGTCCCACTCGCATTCTGTCTTGTCATTCAAACATGTTTATTATTTTCTAGTTGCCGTTCTGTTGTCACATCCTGTCATTGGCGACTGCTAATCCGCGATGACGTCCTCGAACAGGCCCGAGGGGTCAAATGTTGCTGATAATAGCATCAGAGAGACAATTCCTGTTGAGGATTCTACTGAAGAGACCAAAGTCCAGAGTTCGGCTACGTCGACTGAAGAGACGGGCTCTAACAATGTGGTTTTGCAGTCTTCAAAGTACGAGTCCAGTTGGATTCGCAGGATATTAACACCGAGAAATTGTCGATGGAGTGATGAGTCGCCACCAGCTTTGTCCATTGGACATTGTCTTCTCTATGCCATGGTGAGTTTATCGTCTTACGGCACAAGTTGATTACTGACAATAGTAGGCATCGGGTATCACGGTAGCAAACCTCTACTACAACCAACCAATTCTCAACAAGATAGCCGCAACATTCAATGTCTCATACGAAGAATCCTCCCAGGTTGCGACTTTGTTACAGTCAGGATACGCAGCCGGGCTCATCTTTGTTCTTCCTCTCGGAGATATTCTTGAGAGACGGCCGTTTATCATCAGTCTAGTCTTTGCTACTGCAACAATGGTGAGCTCACCATTTATCTAATCGCACCCTTGCTGACAGCATCCTGCAGTGGATAGGACTCTGTGTCACAAATGACTTCACCGTCTTCCGCGCCTTATCTTTCCTCTGCGGTGCTACCACTGTGACTCCGCAGCTGATGGTCCCTCTCGTAGGAGACTTTGCGCCTTTACATCGAAAGGCGTCTCTTCTGGCCATTGTCACGTCAGGACTTATGCTTGGTCTTCTCATGGCCAGACTATTATCCGGAGTTGTGACCAACTTCACCAGTTGGCGCAACATCTATTGGGTAGCTTGTGGACTGCAGTATCTCATGGGTGTTGTGCTCTTTTGCTTTATGCCGGACTATCCATCCACGAATCCGGATGGTCTCAATTATTTCCGTGCGCTGGCTTCGATTCCTTACATGATGGTTACAGAGCCTGTGCTCATACAGGCCTGCCTTATCGCCTTCACGCTGTCAGCCGTGTTTACATCATTTTGGACAACTCTGACATTTCTACTCGCTTCTCCGCCGTTCGACTATACATCCCTGCAGATCGGTCTCTTTTCTCTTACAGCACTTGCGACTATAATGTCTATTCCACTGATTGGAAGATTGATTGATCGCTACGTTGCTCTGCTACCAACGATTGGTGGGCAAATCCTGGCGTTGATAGGAGCGATCGTAGGAACATTTATTGGAAACTTCACGGTTGCAGGCCCCGTTCTCCAAGCTATAGGTACAGATGTCGGTATGCAGACTGCACAGGTATCCAATCGTTCAGCTATCTTTGGCATCAACCCAAAGGCACGCAATAGAGTCAACACGGCCTATATGGCAGTGGCTTTTGCTGGCCAATTGACCGGTACAGCGGCGGGAAACAGGTTGTATGCCAGTGGAGGCTGGAAGAAAAGTGGCAGTTTAAGCAGTGAGTATAATTCACAGCCGTTCTATTTATTGCTTCTCATACATGAATACTAACTTTGATGTTTAGTTGCATTTGTAGTGTTGTCTTTATTATTCTCTCTTGCAAGAGGTCCCAGGGAAGATGGTTGGATTGGGTGGAAAGGAGGTTGGCATCCTCGACGAGAGAAGACTGTGACGCCGCCAACCGAGGATGAAGAAAGAGGTAGCGAGTTACAGGATAAGGAGCAAAAGTGAAGAAATTATAGTCTTTATCAAATTATACAGCACCGAAGCACCAAGAGAACTCAACTGAGCTACGAATGAGCCTTACGCATAACGAGCAAATGATAGGCAACCAAAAGTCTACTTCAAATAGATAGCTGTTCTCTCCTACATCATCAAGCTTTCATTTCATTCCTAGACAAATCACAAAACAAAGAAAACATACTGATGTATCAAGGAATCATCTTCCATTTCTTACCTACCTTACCTATACAGGGGCTCCAGGCCCATTTCATCTCAAGGTCCAGCCTTTACCTTACCATGATTTCCACACCCTAATCACTCGAAACCAGTTGCTCCTGCGGCATCGCCTGGTTTTGGTTCAGTTTATTCTTTCCCTCGTGTTTCTCCAGACACAAAGCACAGAGCAGGTCCGGGGGGCCATAGACCTCTGCCTGTTTGAATTCAGAGCACCCACCTTCGTTCACGATGTTACCACAGACCCGGATGTGACCAAAAGCCTCTAGCACAACATAGCATTGCCAGCAAGCAGCAACACGAGTGATTTGGATACACATGATGGGCTAGTTTGGGTCTGGTACGGTCTGCTGAAGTGGTAGTATGGTTGCTGAAATGATAAGTCTTGCAAGTGAATCTGACTGCGATGAGATGAGATGTTGAGTCGAGTTGAGTCGAGTTGAGTTGAGTGAGATGAGATTTATTCTGCTGGCAATGAGCTGGTTTATACATTTACTGACCTCTGAGCACGGACTACTACATACAATAGCTTTGTTGTTGTATGAACATTGTTCTCGGTTCAGCAACATTGTCCTGGTGTTGTTCATAGTTTGATCTCAGCACAAAGGACCACTACTCAATACATAAACATGATCAACTAAGAGTTTCTCAAAGAACAAGTCTTCGATATAGGAACACATCTCACCTCACGGGCAACGATTAAACATGCACGAGAGCATACCCAGGTAACAAAGTACATAGTAAATCTTCGTTTAAGTCTCTTAACTTCTTTTTAACTACAAAGTCGACAAATACACGTCTCCCCTTAGAGCCTTCCTTTTCAAGACTCGGCGGAGACCAACCTCTCGCTAGTGATGTCACCTTCTCTTCCCAAAGGATATATATCGCAACTCTTACTACAAAGGAGACGCTGCCCTGCGTAGAATCATGCATGCCAAGTTTCCCAACAAGCTAACAAAAACTCCTTCCCAGTCCTCGTACTCATCCTCGTGTCCGTAAACGTTTAGCTTAGTATGTACGCTTGAAAGGTGGCACGGGCTTGCACTCGGCCTCGTCCAGGGTGGTGCCGATGACCTTTCGGTAGGACAGATCGACCTTGCCGTGAGGCTGCTTCTGGAAAGAGAGTGTGTGCTTCATCCAGTTCTCGTCATCTCGGTCGGGGAAATCCTCGCGGGCGTGAGCACCACGAGACTCCTTTCGGTTGGCGGCAGACTCGGCGGTTTGGATACTATCATCATGTCAGTATTGCTTCAGTTATCATGAAAAAGAGAATAAAACTTACGCGCAAGTCAGTAGGTTTCGAAGCTCAAGAGTCTCAACGAGATCAGAGTTCCAGATCATGCTGCGGTCCTTCATGCCAACCTGGCTGTACATGCCATCGATCTCCTTCATCTTGCGGACACCCTCGTCCAGACTCTCCTGGGTTCGGAACACGCTGACCTCGGTCTGCATAGCCTTCTGCATGGCAAGTCGGATCTCAGCAGTGCTCTTGGGGCCGTCGGCGGTTCGGACCTTGTCGAGGGTCTCGATGTGGTCAGAAGCAGCGTCAGCAGCGGTGGGCTTCAGAGCATCACCGGGGTTGAACTTGTCGCGAATGGTGTGCGAAACGGCACGACCAAAGACAACAAGATCGAGAAGAGAGTTGGCACCCAGACGGTTAGCACCGTGGACGGACACACAAGCGGCCTCACCACAAGCGTACAGACCAGGAACAACCTTGTCCTCACCCTTCTCATCAACGGTAAGAACCTCACCAGTGTATCGTGTAGGGATACCACCCATGTTGTAGTGGACGGTGGGGAGAACGGGAATAGGCTGCTTGCGGACATCGACACCAGCGAAAATACCAGCGGTCTCAGAGATACCGGGCAGACGCTCAGCAAGGATCTCAGCGGGGAGATGGCTGAGCTGGAGGTAGATGTGATCCTTCTCGGCACCAACACCACGGCCCTCACGGATCTCCATGGTCATGGATCGGGAAACGACATCACGAGAAGCAAGATCCTTGGCGGTAGGGGCATATCGCTCCATGAATCGCTCACCCTCGGAGTTGAGGAGGTAACCACCCTCACCACGAGAACCCTCAGTGATCAGGCAGCCAGCTCCGTAGATACCAGTAGGGTGGAACTGGACGAACTCAAGATCCTGGTTGGGGAGACCGGCACGGGCAACCATGGCCATACCGTCACCAGTACAGGTGTGGGCAGATGTGCAGGAGAAGTAAGCTCGGCCGTAACCACCAGTGGCGAGGACGGTGTGGTTGGCGAGGAATCGGTGCAGAGTGCCGTCCTCCTGGTTGTAGGCGAGGACACCGCGGCACTCACCATCCTGCATAATCAGGTCGAGGGCGAAGTACTCGATGAAGTAGTTGGTCTTGTGGCGGAGAGACTGGCCGTAGAGAGTGTGAAGAAGGGCGTGGCCGGTTCGGTCAGCGGCAGCACAGCATCGGTAGGCCTGACCACCCTTTCCGTACTCCTTTGACTGACCACCGAAAGCTCGCTGGTAACTGTTCAAGGTCAGTAGCCGCATTGAGGCGGATTCCCTAATCCAAACTCACATCTTGCCATCCTCAGTTCGCGAGAAGGGGCAGCCGTAGTTCTCAAGCTCGATAATGGAAGCGGGAGCCTCTCGGGTCATGTAGTGAATAGCGTCCTGGTCACCCAGCCAGTCGGAACCCTTGACGGTATCGTACATGTGCCATCGCCAGTCGTCCTCGTGCATGTTACCTAGAGCAGCGTTGATACCACCCTGAGCGGCGACAGTGTGAGATCGGGTAGGGAAGAGCTTGGAGATACAGGCAGTGTTGAAGCCAGCCTCAGCAAGACCGAAGGCAGCTCGCAGACCGGCACCACCAGCACCAACAACGAGAGCATCATACTCGTGGTCCTGGAAAAGCGTCAATTGACTATATCCTTGATTCGCAGATGATCGAATAGACGTACGATGACGGCGTATTTGTTGCTCACAAAAGGAGAGGCCTCCTTGGCTCGTAGAGGACCGTTTCCAGTAATAACTCGGGCTGCAGACGATCCATTAGCATCTGAAGTCGCGCGGGCTGATCGGGGAGAAGAGCGTACAAACAGGTCGGGTTGTAGAGAAAGCTCGGGTAGGGAACCTGGCAGCCCTTGTGAACTGTACAAAGTTAGCAGAGCGCATTGAGGAGGCGTTGAAGCTTCTTGCGATGACAACACAAAGTCAATGCACCCGAAGGTTTCCATGAAGCCATCGCAAGAGGCCAGGCTGGGGACAACTTACGGCAGGGCCGAGGGCCAACTTCCTCATTGCCATAGAAGAAGCCATCATCAACTATATTCACAATAACCAAGACCAAACTGCATCCGCGGGGAGAATCGAAGGGTGGGATTTAACGATATCCTCGGGTGGCGGAGGAGTAGGACTTTTGTTGGATATGGTTTGGTTTGGTTGGTTTTGGAGAAATAGAAGGGATCACTGTATCGAGGGCTCAGCCAATCGAGTTATTCCTCTTGATGTTTTTTTGGGTCTCTTGCTCTTCGCGAGGCTCTACCGGGACGGATTCTCTCGGCTCCTCGGTTGATCTAACCAATCAGCGATGGCTTATTAGCAGCACACTTATTTGCTGTTCACTGCCTCCGGGGACATCGGACGCTCTCTACGCTGTAACCCACTGAAGATATAGTGAGTCGGAAGTCAATGACCATGAATGCGTTCAACTACCAAGATTACTTGGGACCAAAACACGTGGCCAAACGCTCAATTGGATGCTAATTTTCTGCTACCCTCATGACTCTACAATTGCAGTGCACTTAATAATCCCACTCTCGATCTTTATCCCGTTGCAATGTTCAATGGATCGGGAGAAGTCGCCTACAAGAAATCCAAATCCATGACGCCAATACCTGTCAGTCGAACTCATCACGTGCCAAAGCGGATGTATGTTTTGCCTTCGGCTCCTCCTCTTCTGCCCCAATTCCGATATGAATTGGGATAGGACGGCATGTGCTGACGGGTCAGGGGAGACAAATGAACTAATGAATGATCTGGACTGACCTGGACTGGGTTGTTGGATCATGGCCGGCCCAGAAGAGACCAAGCAGGCTTCGGGTCCGGTCTTCAATGTCCGGTTTTCGTATCTCCCAATTCTCACAGCAGCCAATACAATCTCTTAAATACTGTTCAAAACTCCGTGTATAGTAAATATATCAAGCAACGACTGGTATCAACTTCTATCCCGAATCAACCATTCCTATGTTCCATTTCTAGTCCATTCGGTTTATACCTTGACAGCACCCGCATTAATTCAATCCTGCTCTTTCATCATAAGCCAATGCTAAACCTCCAAACCAGTATACAACAACACAAGGGATATCTTGCTAAAACTAATTAGACAGAACTTGTCGCAGCATAATCAAGAAGTTTTCAGTCAGCTTGTGCACCTCTCCAACAGGGGGCTTGGCTGGTTCTCCGGCGCTTCGGCGCAAGCGATCCTGTCGCTTCGCCCTGCGTCGCCTTTCAGCCTCGATAGGATCCATCTCGTCTTCCTCCTGTGCCTCTGCCTCGTCATCGGATCCATCGTCGTATGCCATATCTTCGAGGTCTTCGCTGTCCAACCCGAAATCAGCAGAGTTGAAATTCATACCGGCTGGCATCAAGTCGTTTCCAGCATGTCCCTCTGCGGCCATCTTTTGTCGTGTCTTGTCGTTGTGCCACTTCTTTCTGGCTTCTTGCCATGCAATAAGCGAGTTGATCTCTGCCATCGCCTTCTCCTTATCTAAAACTCCAGCACTCACGCCGCCCTCAAACAATGCATTGACATTAAGAGTTCCATTCTTTGGACCCTTGCGCAAGAACTCAAGAATACCCTCAATCCAGCCCATGAGCTGGGTAAAGAGGCCGTTGTCATGTGTGTGAACTTCATGTACAAACTTGTAAAAGTTGTGTTCATGACGCTGGCACAGGTCAATGAAGGCCTGTACAGTCTGGTTGGGGTCTGCTGAAGCATCCTGCTCTCTGCACTTGTCGACAACCTATCCTCATATTAATTCCTGTCTCGGTTTTGAAAGAGTTATGTTTCTTACCTGAATCATGTCATCGATAAACACGGCAAAGTCTGTAACACTGTTGTACACGTTTGCGGACTTGTAAACTCGCACAAGCGGCTCATAGAAGATCGTGAACAGATCTCGGAAGAGCTGCAGAGTTACTGGCTCTTCAATCAATTGCAGCATCATCTCCTTATCGCGCTGCCTTGTGCACAGCTTCAGGTACTGCTTCATGTAAGAGAAGAGTTGAGCTCCCTGGCGTAGCTCCTCATCAACGTTCTCCACTGCATTGTTGAAAGCAACATATGCGTTGTAGAGTCGTTGGATCTGCTCCCCTGTAAGTCCTGGCTCGATGAGATCGGATCTCATAACAGCCACAATAATGTCCACATCATCAGCCTCAGCTTCCTCGCGAATAGCAATCTTAATATGCTCCTCCGCGTGTGTGTACTTGTAAAGCTTTTGCGAGAAAACAGGGTCGTCGATCTTGGTGGCGAGAATATCGATCGACTTTTGGAAACTCTTGATTCCATCGTTCAGTGTCAGGGAGAAGATTCTCTGCATCAATGACCGTGTACCGAATGGCTGAGCCAGGAAGATATCGAGAACAGCTGACATAACGGCCGCTGGGTTTGCAATTCTGATAACGTTCTTGATGACTGAGTATGGGATAAGAGAGTGAATACGTCTGGCCTGAGCAAAGAGCTCAGGGGAGTTATCTTCAGCAAGGAAAAGATGATAGATGACGGCAGCAATCTCGATACGAAGCCACTCGGCAAACTTTCGATACTGGATACTAAGATCCTGAATAGTCTCCTTTTCCTTGATTTCCTGGAATAGCATGGTAAGTCCGTTGCGCTCCACAATGTCGCGGCGGAACCTGCAATATGTCAGTTCGTATTCGACTCTGGTACGTGAAAAAAACTCACTGTTCCATATACTCATCAAGTTCCGCAGCTCGCTTCCTTGCGATTTCATAGAATTGCTTTTGCTCTTGCATGCGCTTCTCATCTAGCGCCTTCCTGCGAATGATATCCTCAACATCGTCGTCCGTTGGAGTAATGGGCTCGCCACTCAGGAACTCTTGCATAGCATTGGTGTTGGCAAACTGGGGGTTATGTAGCAGAGATCTCAGGAACGCCCTCAGTGAGATTCTCTGGTTCTCACGCCACAAGACGATAGTTTGCTGTTACTGTTAGTTTGGACCTGAAGCAAGACTGGGGATTTGTCACTCACATCTGACTGATCTGATTTATCAGAATCATGTCGGATAGCCGGACTCAATCTTCCCCCCTCGGTGGACACCCGAGGAGACGGGAGCCTTGGAGAGTTGAGTCCCTTTGATCTATTCGATCGGAACGAGGCAGAAGAGTCCTTCTTGCGGTGACCTGTAAAATGTTAGTCACTGTCACAGTTTATCAGAAAAGAGATGGGTCGCACCAGGTGATAGCATGGACGTGTAACCGTTCGGTCTGGTCGAGACAGATGAGATAGAGGAAGCATCAGAATCATTTCCATTGCTGAACATTGATGTGAAAGCGATTGTTGTCGTTGTGTCGGACTTGTTCTTCTTGGGCATCTCGGGTACCACACGACCGGGAAGCTCTGTACGCAGTCGACTGTGGAGTTTTGCAAAGTCGCTGTACCTTCGTCCAACAAAATGCTCCAACTCTCCCTTCTTCTTGATACGCAAGATAAATTCAGCATGCTTGTGCTTTCGAATCGTGTGCTTAACCTGGGTAACCCTCACACCGGCGACATTGACGTCCCAGCCATTGATGTAGTTGCCCTCGGGCATTGTATGCATCACGCCCGTCTCGATAGCATTGCTATCTACAATCTCAATCTCGGAGAATCGGATGCGCTCTTCGAAACCAGATGATGTTCCAATTCCGGATACCATCATTAGCTCAACGAGTTTCCTAGCCTTGATGGCAAGCTTCCGTCGCTTCGTCTCCTCCAAACGATCTTCTGAAGATGAGATTTGCTTTCCCGCGAAGGACTCGAGGAACTATATCATGTCAGCTTCGGCCGTTTGTTATCGTGTATGCCCATTACTCACCACCTGGAGTTTGTCCTGCCAAAACTCCTTCTCGCGCGCCTTGTCTAGGAAAGGAAAGTCGCGAACATGATGGACAAAGATATATCGCAGAATAGGCAGTTCGGACTCTTCAGGGGGGACTTCGCCTTGGTCGGATCGAAACGGTGCGCCGAAACGTTGCAGTGCCGTTGTGGAATTGAGTTCGTTGATCTCCCACTTCACCTGCTCAGATATAAGCTCTCTCTTGAGGTCTAAGACACAAAACGTCAGCTGGGTTCATATAATAAAGCGCATTGCAGCTTACAGTGCTCTTGTTTGCCAGTTAGTGCCTGGCCAGCAGGCAGCGTGGCATCTTGTTTTGTACGGACGGGCAAGTCGATGGTAGACGGAGCTGGAGCAGCAGCGCCCTCAACAACTACGGGCGTATCTCCGGTCTCAGCAGCCATGGCCAGGATGCGGGAGCGTGTCGTGTTCTCGTGTAGTGTAGGTTTTGGTGTGAATTAGGGACAACTCGAGGATAAAAGAGGTCGCTCGTCACTATAGATTCGTAGGATATAGGTAGGATGAAGTGTTCAAGTCGTCGATCGTGGTATTTGGGGTATATTATTTCCGCCTGAACGATTGTTGCTTTGATGGGGTTCGGTGGACTACCTTATGGCGGGGCAGAGCTGCAGTCAGTCAGTCAGTCAGCTTTAGTGATAAACTAACGGGTGCAGCTACGTAATGCTTGTTCTGGAGCTGCTTTCTGGGTATCACCAACATACAAAACAGTTTTTCAGTCTCTTTCAAACAGACAGTCAATCAGGAATGATGACGCTTCACTTCTTTGCAGCCCGTCTCAACCTTATAAAGCATTTATCGCTCTGGACACTTGCGTGTATTAAGCGCCAAAATCGAGGGGCATGACGTGTGTCGCCAAGCACCAAGCCACTCGCCCAGACTCTCACAACCCTGCTTTTCGGGTCCATTTTGCCGTACCATGGATGAGCGGCATGGGACTCAAAAATTACCATGACTACTCTGTACCCAACTGCGAAGTCTTTTTTTGGTGTATGTACGGCAGTTCTATGGATGGTTACAATAGTCTAACTCAAGGCAGCTAACGTAAGGCTGAGTACATGGTACGGTAAATGATCAATGACAGCAACACGAAGAGGCTTCTAAACATTACAAACTTCAATGTTAGTGCCAAGCCTCATTGACCATTCGGGAACTTACCTGCTGTAAGATAAGGCATGACTACAGACTCAATACTGCATATAGTTTTGCACCGTTTGTTCAAAGTACCTACTGTTACAGCATCTTTCGCCAAATTAACTTGCTTTGATACCGAAACAAGCGGCTGATCCTCCTTGTTGATCCAAATATTACATTCAATTACAACACAAAATCCATGGCATGGATAGTCCTCCCGTCATGCGTTCACATCGTAGCCGCTGGTCAACTTGGGCCATGCAAAGCCGCAAAAGAAAAAGACAAACTGAATTTCGTACCCAGACTATCCTGATATTACGAGTGGACCAATCATCAACTGAAAAAAAGAAGAAAATACAGACATGGTATAATCTTTCACCCCGCCACGTTGAGTTACGCAACGTCAAGTCTGTGCTTTATTGGTTAGGATAACTTGGGTTAGCATCTAAGAATTTGCTATGGTGCGTGCTGACCGGCATATTTTTCGATTGTCACGCAAAGTTTCAGAGGTCAAGCAAGCTTTTCTGTTTGTCTTTTGGCAATATTGGACAACTTGGGGTAACCCTGTTTCGAGAAATAAGGTATCTCATAAGACCAAGTAAGCTGCATTCTGCGATGCTTCATCTAAAGCACGGTTCACGGAGAACACTCGGCCTTGCCTTGACAAGCTCTCCGAGCCTGACCAGAACGAGTATGCGCTCCTTGGCGGTCCTGGCCAAAGCAAAGCTGAGCCAAACAATTTCGAGACGACCTCCGGGTCACGGCTCGGCAGTGGGGATGTGTGACACGGAGGCTCCGAAGTGTGGCGCCGGCTGCGGCTCGGCGCATGAGTAGTTGCTTGCCAATCTGCCTTCGGCTTATATACATGGGTTGGCAAAGGTCATTAGGTCTCATTGCGTAAGTGTTTTCCAGATATTGAGAGTAATGATGGCATCGAAATACGCAATTACACAAAGCTCCAACGCTGCAAAGGTTTGTTCATGTAGGGTTGCCATGGTCTTATCTTCAATTACTACGACTAAAACAAATCACCATAGGCCTGACCGTGGCCTTGATAAATTGTAGGCGGAGGAAAGTTCCGTCGCATCTTAATCAATACTACATCAAGCTATAAATAAGGGAAGTCTCTGTCTCAACTAACTTAGCGGCCTAATCGTGATCATGGTCAAGGCTTGTGTCGTTTATACGATATATGATAGTCTGGGGCAAGGATGCTGGAACTTAGAAGAACAATTGTGGATTATAGGGGGAAAAAAAGAGGGCAAAAGAATCACGACAGCAATTAAACAAAGAGTCAACCTAAGAACTCAACCTAGGAATTCAACAAGATTGTAAGCTGTATTAAGAAAAGTGAACACAGTCACAATACTCCCAACCTAATGTAGTCTGGTGCTCTCACAAATCTTCCTGTAATAGAAACAGCACTGTGTGGCATTGCCTTTTCCCCCTTTCTTTCGTTTTATCAGCTTTCTTCTTGTTGGATACGATATCCAATCTATAAATAGACAAAGGAAATAATGTGATATGCGCGCTATTGTATGTCATAAATCATGGGGTATCGAATAAGAAAAAGCAAGCAATGTTGAGTGAGCACCAGTATCAAAGCTCATCAAAAGCACGAAGGTCGTCGCCTCTATGCTTCGGCGTATGCGCTGGCTCTCTCTTCAAATATGGTGACTCGCTTCTCTCGTGTCGCTGGAGCGGCAGTGCTGTGTACCCTGCTTCTTTATGCGACTCAATGATAGACTCTGCAAGTCGTGGTGTGCCTGAGCTACCCGCTCCCGCTCCCGTGCTGTTTAGCGATACATAGTGCGCGCCAACAAACAGAATCACCACTGCCAAGAATACGGCTGTGATGCAGATCATTATGGCCCTCAGCCTCAGCCGCGTCTTGTCCTGCGATTCCTTGTCGTGACGTTCCCAGAGCTCGACTTGCTCTCGAACGATATCGACTCGGTCACTCAGAGCGCGGATCCTTGCGCGTCCATCCTGAACACGAGTTGTGAGTGATTCGATATTCTCTTGATGTTCTTTAAACTGCCCCATCGCTGCGATCTGCGACGTGATATCATCTTCAATCTCGCAGGCGTCCTTCTCAAAGTTTCCATGTATGCTCTGGGATTCCTCGGCCAGCTCCTTCAACGCAGAAACGGTCGATTGGAGGGCGGTCATCTTTTCAAGTACGGCATAGTATGTCTCGTCGAGTCTTCGTGCCGTTGATGTAGAGAAAGTGCCTAGTTCGACCAGCGACTGCTTCAAGCCCCTGTGAATGGGTCAGCGATATGCCACGACGTGCAGAAAAGTGGACGGCAGCTTACTCGACCTGCAAGGATGTCTTGACCTTCTCCTCTTGTATCATTTCTCTGCTCGCCTTGGGTTCTACCGGCGCAGGAGCGCTAACAGCCTTGTTCTCCTCTTCCCTCGACAGCATCAAGCTCGGCCTCCGACTCTGGTCGGGGCTCATATAAGGTGTTACGCCTTCCGATCGCGGCATGATGTCTACTGATGCTCTGCCCTGGTATAGCGAGTTCGGAGATAGAGGATGAGAGATGGAGATGTGGTGTGCATGCGAAGCGCGGTCCTCATTATATCGATCGCGTTCCTTCTCCTTTCTGCGGTTGAGCTTGACAGGCGACGCGAGTTCGGTAATGGATCGCTTAAGCTGGTGACGACCACCAGAGCGTATGCTTGAAACTGAGTTGACAGAGTCTCTGGGACTCGTAAGGCCTGCGGAGGCCATGGCGTGAGCAATGGAGCGTTATTTGTCAAATCTGAGCTGGGTTGGGTTAGATTGGGTTGCCGTGTGGCCGATCCCGATTCGTTCTTGCGTGCAGGTGCGTGCAGCGGCAGTCAGTCGAGAATGGAAAAAGTGTATGTACTGCTACGCCTGGACCCTGTGACGCATGAGGTGTGGGTTACCCAAGCCAAAAAAAGAGAGCTTCTGGAAGTTGATTTCCTGACTTTGTTTGCGTGGTTACATCAGGCGATCGTCGAATGGTCAACTTGGGAGGTGGTTTAGTGGATCCGTAGGTCGGCAGTTTCACATGTCATTACCGCACAGAGGCAGAGAGGATACCATCTCCACACAAGGTCAAGCTTTCGACATTAGCACCCGAATACGTTTTTTGATAGACACTAAAGATAGAATCATATAGATACGAGCTGCCGATGGTTATTACTGAAATATTTTTGCATATGCTGCCACCTTTGGAATGTTAGGTATTGCCCCAATTACCATTGCCTGTAATACCATTCAGTTGGCATGTTCATCATTCATCAAGGTGATAAGAGCTTGCAACGAAACCAAGGAAAGCTGCGTTCGTTAACATGACACCTCAAGTATGTTAGTAACTTTTACACGTACTCCTGGTTTAAAACTAGTAGTCGGTCTTCAGACTTTCATTATTACATACAGATTAACAATGGAGGCCTCTGCTCGGAGTTGAAGTAGCCGAAATTGAACAACGTTCTGATCACCAACAAGACCACACTAAAATTGCAAGCGAAAACAAGCGCAATCAGTCGACAGTCACACAATCTCGAGAAACCTAATCTTCAACCTTCTGCCCAGGATCCGTGCTATTCGCATATTCCAACGCCGAGGTATATTGTGCTGCTTCCAAGGTCCCTAACCTATACTTTTCGTTGCAAGTTGTAGTCTGAGGTATGCCGAATCGTAAAAAATCATAATGTTGTCGGTATTATGTATGTCTTTTCCCCCCCATTGCCCCATCAGCCTAGCTCAAGAGATCGCATCATCTCGTTTAGGAGTTGATCAGCTTGTTGCGCTTCTCCTTGCGCTTTAGTCGCTCGACTCGCTTCTTGTGCATCTTCTCGGCCATCTTTTCGTATCTCTCCTTCTCCTCCTTCTTGGCTCGCTTTTCCTTGATGGCCTGGACCTTGCGCTATTTCCGTGATTAGATCATGGTACTTTACGCAGATAAGCAGAATCTTTTGGTGCTTACCTGTCGCTCTTCCTCCTTCTCTTCCTTCATCTCCTTTTCCTTGGCTTTGACCTGAATCATGATCGCGCGCTCTTGCGACCGCTTTTCGTACGACTTCAGGCCAGAGGTAGGTCGGAAAGCCTTCTTGGGGGCATGCCATTGCTTGCCTATAGGGTGGTTAGCGTGTGGAACTTTGCCGTCGCGCCCAACGCCGAGGAATTATCTCACCATTCTTGCGCATGCCCAAGGTCTTCTCGGCCGCCGGAGCGGGAGTCAGGTTTGTGTTTTCCGTATCAGACATGTTGTTGATGCTTGTCTGTTCTTGACAATGAGGTGTGTCGTTTCAGCGATCTTCGCACACCTTCACCAAATTTTCTGCCAGTCAAAAAAAGTTACAGCGGGGCATTATCTTTAGGCGGTGAGTAAGCAGACAGAAGATGTGGCTGTGCTCATATCGATTGTGGCACAAATCCAGGGTCCAGATGAACGGGATGGTTACCCCCACACTTTAAGTAAGGGGTAGATACTAAGGGGCGATCTTGTTGCGTCGCTTCATGCTTCTGTTTCATTATCTAGACACTGTTACCCCCTTCAACTGAAGTCTCTAATAGTCAATAGCTTCGGCTTTCCTCTGACCCATCGACACCCTATAGTTTGACATGTCTTGGTCGTTGGAGCTGACGATTTCTTCAATAATGTTCCCTACCGTCCCACTTGGCTTTCAGTCTAGGGAGAGTTATATGCTATTGGCTACAGTCTTCAGCTGTGAACTTGTAAGCCTCAAATCCATCCGCCCACCCATTTATCCCTCTTGTGCAGTGACTGGGTTTCCCGACTTGCAGGATCTTAACGTGGCTTTGAGTTCGACGCATGGAAGCTAAGGGCCGATACACTGATCGATTGATGTGATTGGAGCAAGGTCAAGTGCAATTCGTATTGCAGGAACTGCATGTTCGTTTACGTATAGGTCATAAGGGCCTATCCAAGTATAGCACATATGCAACAAGGGAGATAGTCTGGCCCAAGGCAGAATTGTGAAGAGCCTATCACTGACGAGAAGCCAGCAACCGGTATACGTGTTTTAATGTCTGGTTAATTACCGTCATTTACAGATTTCAGCGCGCAAATTATCATGCATCAACTTGTTGAAACATTGGGCGACAGAGACATTCAATTCTCATGTGTGGAGAGACAAGCCCTAACCATGGAAAACGACGCTGGCAAGCAAGACTTGGACGAAGGATAGCATGAACGCGTATAAATGAGCGCTTATAAGTATCGACTCGTCGTAAATAATATGACAATGTCATGGTGGGACATGTCTGATGCGGGTTTGGAAACCAGATTAGGCCTTGTTACTTCGGTATGGCGGCCGAATCCTACCTCGAGATGGATGACATGCCATGGGACCCATAGCAAAGATCAAAGCCCAGTCCGTCCACGAAATGACGATGAACCAGCGTGTGCTAAATTCGGGTACGGTATTTCTTAGCTCCATCAATACAGTATACATACGATGTTTTCCTTAGGGATGGGAGCCTAGGAGCAACTATCTGTCAATATTGCCCCGAGGCCTCCTTCACCGCAACGCAGGGAGATGGAGTTCATGACGGAATGGAAAGGAAATCGTAATTAGCTGGGCAAATTGGCTTATAACGGTCGTGATAATAATAGGAATGACCGCGTGTCGAATGGTATTGCCTGGTTTTCTGTTGAGATAGTTGGCGAGATTGCTCATGCACGGAGAACAGAGGCTTCATTTCAGTTCAACGGTCCCGCGAGGTTATTCGCGGACGAGCTGAGTAGCGGTAGGCTGAACTGAGATGCGATCTCGCAAGCCCTTTTTTCATGATTGTGAAATTGGCCGTTCATAAACACACTGAGACTACAGGTGACCTGACCAGAGCCCCCCCCTTGTCATCCGACCACCCCACCAAAAAACTGACCTGACCTGACCATTGCCCCTGTTTTAGACTGAAAGGTAATTAACTAAGGTTATTTAATAAATAGAAGGTCTATAAAATAGAGAGAAAAAATCTATATATTTTCTCTATTTATAAGTAAATTTAATATAACTTTATTAATAATAAGAGATTTTTCTTTTAATTTATAAAGAGATAATAGCTAATTTCTCTTATTTTATTTTATCTTATCCTCTTATCTTATCTTATCGTACTTACTAGCCTATAGACCTTACTAAATTAGGATATATTCTAGCCAATTAGCTTTAAGTCTAAGACAGAGGCAATAGTCAGGTCAGGTCAGTTTTTGGTGGGGGGGGGGGCTCTGGTCAGGTCAACAATATTCTCAAACACACTACACTGTGGAACATGACGAGATGGACAGGGGAACTCGAAAGAAGGAGAATCCCTGTTGATAGTGGCTTAGTTGGTGGAGTAGGCCCCATGAGAGAACCTGGCCATGAACCACCGAGTTTTGGTGAGACAAGAGGGATGGAAAAGAAAAGAAGACACGAGTTGTTGACCGCTACGAGTGACACTAACAATGCAGGCATCACATGTATGCAGCTTCAAAAAGTTGAGGTATCATGCGATTGACGCTGTAGTTTGTTTGCCAACACACAATCGTCACGACAACCGCAGATCAAACAGATACAGCCGTCTTGTTCTTTGGGCAACTGCCAGGGTCTGCTTATTTTAGACGTTGAGAGTTCAGACAGCCGTGTGCTTTATACCATGTTTGGTTAAATTTCCGATGCGCCAAGCGCCTTGCGATGAGTTCTGTCTGTGCATTGTTCACGGATGTCGTTGGACATTGTTGTAGATCTGCCTGTTGACCGCTAATAATGATTTTCAAGATCAGTCAGTTCTTGGATACTGTGTTGGCTATTATTTTGTTGCTGCAATTAAACACCAGTAAATACTGTCTCTGCTATAGTACAGGAAGAGTGTTGCCTGTAATCTCGATCATGGTATTTGTTAATATCCGGTTATGATCTATTGAAACGAACCGTGATAAAGTTGGGTCCATGTTCATCCCGTTAAGATGTCTAACATCTTGTTTATTGGAAAGCAATGAGCCAAGGCCCAATGACAGCACACAGACCGATGTCGTTGCCTCGGTGAATCTCACTTCTTGGACGAACAAGGCAATGTGTTTTCACAAGCGCCCTTCAATCCAGATCAAAGAAAGCCCAAGCCTCAATTGCATCCGTCATCAGCTGCCATGTTTTTCGAAAACCAAATCAAGGCAAGACTTTCAGGTACGTGTACCAGGGTGGGAACAGACAAGGGGACTTGCGGTTGTTCCTGACCCCGTGCGTAGCGAATGAGACGTTGAGCGAGCGAGGGCTACAACAAGCAGAATTTATTGCCGCGCGATAGAAACGCAGAAAGCAAAACGAACCCATGCTTTTCTCATGCTATCTGGTAAAACGATTCTCGCACCAAGTACAATAACTGTTGAAATATCAGTAATAACCCATCTGTCAATATCTAAAACCGGACGCTTCTAGCCTTGTTATCAGAACGCTCGGACAAATAACCAGGGCGGTACGTAATCTTCAAGACCTGGTCGATAGATCATGGAGACTAGTCTGGGGTTGGCTTTGTTGTGATCGTGTCCTGTCCTGCCTCGTAACTTGTATCGTGATCAAGATGGGTCATTTTATCCTGGACAGATCTCAGAAAGAAATGGATGAGGACATGGCCAGCCCCAGCAAAGCTTGCAAAAGCAAAATATCACTGCGAGACCATAGTACAGTATCGTATTCCCTGGCCTCTTGCATAGCGGTTGAAGACTGGTTCTAGCCCCGATTCATCATGCAGCCATGTCTCAACTGTACGATGGTTTGACGGCCGGTGTTAAGTCGTGAGGGAGTGGGCAGAGATGCACAGTGCAGTGGGCGTATTCGTACGTAGATAACTCGGTATTGATGTTTAGAGATAAACTTGCTTTGTTTTCAGCAATGCCTGTCTGTTTGGTGGAAAGCCCAGCGATATCGCGATCCAAAGCCCATGGCTATCACACGGGAACTATCGTATCTCCAAGTTCCTAGTGTTGATATGATGTTTTGATAGATACTTACCTGCTGATCCAGACCCCCTTTCTGAAGATCGATCTGTCCGTTAACTTAGTGGCTGCTACAGCAGCCCACTGGTCTCTCGGTGAATATGATTGGTCTTCAACTTACACGAGATCTAGGGACATTTGTGTATGGGTTGCAAAAGCCGCTTCAAGCTGGGAAACGACGAGGATGGCCCGCGCAACGCTGATGCGTCTTGCTGTAATGCTCAAGCCGATAACGCACCAAAAATCCGCTCATCAGACAGACTTTCCTCTCAGTACGAGAGGGAATTTTTTGCTTTTGCCTAGTCAACTGTATGCTTTCGTGTGGATGTTTCGTCGTCTCAAACGAGAAACACTTCTTTTTTATGCGTGAAGCTGACTCAGTGTCCTGCATTGTTTTTTTGTATACCAATAGTCGCCAACTGGTTGTTATCCAAATCCATGCCTGGTGCTGACCACCCTGTGGTAGTAATGCTCATTGCAACTTACCCGGTCGTTAATTGACTGGGATCTCTCTCTTCTCCAGGTGTTATCATATGAAGACCAACTTAAGAGCCTTCAATCCTGTTGGGCTATTGGGATACGCCATTATTTGATGGCAGAAAGTAAGTTTATGGTGACCAGCTGTGAGCCAAGACTGTCCGTACTTGGTTTTGAGCTGTCTGCGCAACCGCCAAGGCCGTTGGATTGTCGCGGCCATCAAGCAAGACATCATGCCGCCCGCTGCAACCGTTACTCACATCCACTTCTCGTTCGCCTCCCCCGCTCTCCCTCGAGGTCATTATCCTGGCAAAAGCGGCTGGCGAAGAATAGAAGATCTTCAAGAGTGACGGAGCACCTTGCGAGTACAATATCTCGCAGACCAGGCAGTGTTGTCGTTCCGTGCTCTAACAGATCCATGATTTGCGCTTAATGTCACTTGCTCCCGGTTGGTTGCCAGCATTCCCGTCATGGCCTGGTTCGTTTGCGCTTCTTCACGAATGTGCTGGTGCAGGTACAAAACTGCACGTAGTGTACTGAGGGATCACAGCCGAGATCCTAGAAGGCCCTGCTAAGAAACAATAGCGAATAGCAGAGGCCTAACATGCCTATACAGAGCTGCACCTACTGTAGTGCTTAGTGCCGGGAGAACAAAGGACCAGACAGGGATGGTCTAACCTGCGAGGTCACAGTGCAGATGTGGGCAGGCATGGAGTATCATGTGCCGATATTGACAGTACCTGTCATGAAATGGTGACCGCCATGAACAGATTGTGTGTGTAACGGCTGTCAGTGAAGATCAATCTCCACGATGGTATTGCTGTCCTGTTTCAGTAAGATTAGGTGAGGACTCAGAGCGTTTGTTTATCTCTTGGAATAAACTTCGATACCCGGTTGATCCATGTTCTTGTCACATTGGCATGATTAACAGAAGTGAATCAATCGACAGCTTCCAGCAGCATAAGATGGTAATTCGCGCTGTAATTGTCGTCAACCAGTGAAGAAGTCAGCAACGAGAATGACCGCCTCGATGTAATTTGCCCCAGCAAAGGACAACACAGTGCGGGTCTTTCATGCTCGGGGAGACCCACTGCCAAGCGGAGTAGAGGAGGTCCGGCCACCCCTGGCTGCATGGAAGGCACTGTACTGGAGAAAGGGAATCCATCATGGATGGATGGAAGTGAAGGGAAGGGAGGGGGACAAACGATGTAGGCGCTGGCGCTGGCATTGTCTGAGTTATTCTCTCACCTGTTCGCCCAAACTCAATGCTTCTGCCCTGGATACCTACAGTTGAATGCAACACACCAGATCGTATCTGTTATCGAAAAGAAGCATGGTTCATCAATCATGTCCCCATTGGGCTTCTGCGGCTTCTGTATTGGGCCACCCTGATTCCTCGATTCATGAACCACCATCCATTGGCATCCACTCCAACCTTGGCACAGAGCACAGCACACACAGCACAGCAGTGCACGACAACAACAACAGCACACACCGCAAGCTGTTAACTCGAGTCCCTGAAGTGGCACCCCTTGATCAAGTCTTCGTACATGTCTCTGGCTAGTAGACAGGTCAGTCAGATTGTCCCGGTCAGGTACCTGGACTGGGGTATCCAACTCCAGTAAGGACTAGGGATTAGTTGCAAGGAGTTAACCTAACCTAAAGACTTAGGACCAAGGGGGCCAGGACCTGGGGCCTGACCAGACTTGGAAGGAAGTGTCGAGGTACTAGAGACGCAGGTCCTCCTTCGCCATTTCCGGCGGTCTGCTTCCCTCCGTGTTGGTTGCAGTGGTACCTGCCTCGATGTACTCTAATCACAGTGGACCCCTTGCACTTGCACTTGCTAGACGTGGCTGAACAAAGTCCATTTGGCTTTCCCTCTCTTTAGACTCCACTACCTTTCGCTTGATCACGAAATCGCGTTTCTCCCCCCCCCGTCCCGTCCCGTCTTCTCTTCTTCAACTCTCCGGCCTCACTTCAACAACAACGCCGCCTTTTGCGAGCGAAGAATCTTGTTCTTCCTCTTCCCGACCTCCTCTTTCTTGGTGCGATTCCAGTTGCTCTCTTGTCTTTTGCAGAGTTGCGCTGGTCTTGTCCGTCCACTCCTTTTTCTATACGTTACATACCTTACTTAGTTTTACACTCACCATTCGAGTTGTTCGTCTTATCTGCCAATTCTCTGCGATTCATCTCGACAATTTTCAAGCCCGTCGCTGCCGTTTCTATCCGGTCCGTTACCTAGCACCATCGCATATTGTAGCAATTTGTTTTGCGAGGACGACACATTCGCCTTCTTGCCAGTTTCGTCTCATTTCAAGCTCTTTAGACTGATCGTTGCCTGTGACGCCTCAGACGCGACAATCTCTTCGAAACTGCCAACATATTATTGCTATCCAACCGCTCGAATCGAACAATCAAGCGAGTCTGGCGGTCCTGGAACGAATATCCGCTTGTCCTATGAACTATTAATTAACCCACCGTTGCCCATCGCTTCGATTGCCGCTGCGCGGCTGAGGAGAAGATGGCAACCACATTTGGCCCCGAGCGGCTATCAGGCCCATCTTCTGGTCCAGCATTCGACAGCCCTGCCGACCGATTTGCTGCTTCGATGAATTCATTAAATGGATCTCAATCAATCGACTGCGGCGCCCAAGCTGATGAACCGCCTCCAAACCCTCCATTCGTCTTTCCAGCTCAACCACCCGTCTCAGCATCCGCACCCTCATCCTTTTCAAGAGCGACAGGACGTCGTCCCATGTCGGCTATTGAGACCCCCAACTTCAGTTTTGGGTTTTCCGCTGAAAATGCGGAGAGAAATGCTCGGTCAGCATTGCCAGATTTTAGCTTCAACCCTGGTGCGATGCTTTCCCCAGATCGCGAGAACAACTTCCTCTTGACTCCTCCAATTTCTCCTCATTCTCCCAGGAATGGTGCATCACAACAGCGACCCGGCGGTCATGGGCACCGAAGAGGCGGTAGTGAATTCGTTGGAGGCCGTCTTCGTGAGGGCAATTCGATTGCCATTATGAGCACCAGTCCAACAAAGTCCGAGAGTGGACTTGTGTCGCCAACATTTCAAATCCCACCGAGAAGGGGTCATCGAAGAGGAATTTCTGGCGCCATCTCGACAAATGACCTTCCTATCCTCCAACCACCCGTTTTTGATTCTGCCGGTCGTGGGAACAGCGCACCAACAAGTCCGACTGACTATGAGCAACCCAACAATCAAGGATCTCTTAAGCTTGACGAACAAATCACGCCTGGCCCCGAACCAGTACCCAAACCGGAGGCGTCGAAAGTGACCACAGAGCCGGTCACCAAATCATCACCCGACAGCAGTCCCAAGAACCCTAAAGCTCGTGTTGGATTCTCTGACACACTCGAGTTCATACCACGACCCTTGTCTTTGGTATCCAACGAGACATCTAGCACTGTAACAGCGCGCCCTGGACATTCCCTATCTGGCAGTATCTCATCTATCGTTTCAGCGAACTCGCCCAGTGGCCGTGATAGTCCATCACCTTTATCTCAAACACCAACTCGCGAGATATCGGATTCTCGACCAAGCACAGCAGGTGCCATACTTGAGAATACCAACGATTTGGCCAACGCAGCCTGCTCGCCCAAGCGTCGAAACTCAATTCCTACCCTGCTCAATTTCGCCGATGCCCCCAAGGCGGAAGATCCTGAGCCCAGTCCGACCAGAAAGCGTTGGTCATTCTTTGCTAGAGAGCACTCGAGTGGCAACACATCTCCCGGAAAGGCACGACCGCAGAGCGCTGGCTCACTTGATCTCTTGACAAAGATAGCGCCTGCATCTGGTAGCAGATTTGACACCGCTACCGAAACTCCTGATGTGGTGCCGGCCAAACCCAAGAGTAGCAAGAAGAGCAAGAAGAAGAAGAAGAAAGTCAAGGGCTGGGCCGGTGCTATTTTACCGCGAAAGCCAAAATCTCACAACAAACGCTCGAAATCCGAAGGTGGTTGCTCTCCTTCTCCTCCAGCACCCAGCGTCGCCCGATATGAGGGTGCGGATCAAATGTATGGAGAGCCAGAATTATTGCAGATTTCAACTCCCACACTCACTGTCACGGAGTCTCCTGATCCTCCTCAGGAGGATGAGAAACCAAAGCGATCAGCCGATGAATCATCATATCCCATGATCGATTTAGATGCAGCTCTTGGTCCTTTCAACACACCATTGCCTATGAATCCTGAGTGGGAGGCCGCCCAGCGAGCAGCTGGCGGTGTTGGGAAGCGTCGACTCCACAGTGCACAAGGTATGAAGGGCTTCAGCGGCCCTGGTATGCATTATCACCGGCGTGCTGAGTCTGCTCCTGATCTGCCTCCTTTTGACCCTGGGCGTGCTGGTATACATCGTTACAACAGCAGCTCCACCATGGCCGATGTTTTTGAGGAAGATGAAGAGGATGATGACAATGCTAGATCTGGAACAACCGATGACTCTTCGGAAGAAGAGACTGACTCTGACAGCGACGCTACACCTCCAGCCGGTGGTGTTCGAGACCCTCTTCGTCATTCCCAGGATAAGCTATCAGTGCACAACATGAGACGAACTACTTCTAGCCTTAGCGACAAGGATCAAATATCCGGCAGTACGGTCAGAGGCGAACGCTCAAGGTCATCTCTTCACGAAAGTGTCATCGCCGAGGAGTTCCCAAGTGTAATATTCCGTTCGCCATTCATGCCTGCGGAACGATGCGGCACTGCCGACTCCGCTCACTCGTCACTCAAGAGGTTCTCTGCCAACAACGACCTCTCTCCCGGCGAAGTCAGCCCGTTGCACCTTCCAGCACCAGCCAACGTACCAAACAGTCCTTACGCCATCAGCTACTCGTCCTCGTTCCCGTCGCCTAGGTCTCCCATGTCTGTTGATGTGCAGCGAATCTCGACAGCTCCCTCGTCGGTAGCTGATGAGAACAACTTCCGGTCTCTGCTGTTGATGGGAGAGCCTGGTCCCGAGGTTCGGGTTTCGGTGGATTACGATATTCCTTCACTGACGTCGAGCAACTCCACAATGACGCGAGAAAGTATGTTTCTCCCAGGTCAACGCCAATCACAACCGACACTTCGAGAGCCTCGCCCTGTTTCGGTGTCATCTGCCTTTGGGCGTCGAAGGTCTAGCCTGGCTAGCCTGAGTCGTCTTATCAGCAGCTCTCACGGTGAACGGAGCAAGCTGTCGATGGAAGTCACACTGGACAGCGATGAGAACAAGAAGGTAAAGAGCAGCCGAACAAAGAAGCTGGGTCGCATGATGCAGTTCTGGAAGCCCACCAAGGAGAAGGAACCCATCAAGGAGAAAGAAGGCGATACTAAATAATGATGAGGGAGACCCGACTCGAAGAAACTCTACAAGCGTTGGCGTTCTATGACTGCGTCGCCGCATTTGCATGCGAGCATGTGTACAATACTTATTTTCTGGCATTGGTCTACGAGTAACTGAATCTCGGCGGCTGGGCAATTCTACATTATCTGCCATTATTGCACCAAGTAATGTCAAACTTAACAACATCGATCAAAAAACAGGGTACCAACACTCGCAATGGAGAAAAAAAAAAGCCTTGGATCGATTGATTTATCAGAATTTTGGATTATGGATGGGAACGGGCGCAGAGGTTAATGATTGCATGATTCGCATTGGTATCTGGGATTGGCCCACGTTACTGCTCCCGAGCCAACATATCTGGTTGAGTTGGGTTGAGTGGTAGCTTGGACTCCCGATAGAAGGAGAGGGGAACATGCTCCTGGCTGGCATGCTTGGTGTCACTGCCGAGAAAAGCAAGCAGTGAGACATGAGTGGCTTGGTATATCGCGGAGGTTGGTGAGAAATGGACAGAACTAGTAATGAACATAGTGCTGAAATTCTTCAAACTTAGGAGGAGAGTGCAAAATACGTGAGGCATGCTTTGAATCGTGATCAGGCGTCTAGGCTGAAGAATGTTGGTGCGCAGCATTTTGGCGTGGGCGATCACATTCTTGGGACAGGTACACATCTTGCAAGTATCAGGGGTCATCAAGTCGTGAGTTTATTCAAGAATGCCGGCATGTATGTAGTGTATCTATGTAAAATCATGGCCAAATAAGTAGAAGTGGCGACGTGAGCACAAAATCCTCCCAGTAGAAGAAATAAATAAAAAGGAATCTGGTTCCCAAAACGCCTGGAGTCGATGACCCAAAACGCGTGTCGTCTCGTCAAATTATGTCAGTCAATATCCCATACCAATCCCATCCAGTCCAGTCCAGTCCAATTCAAAGTAACGGCGCCATCTCGCTTCGCTCGCTTAAATAGAAAGCACATCACATCCACTTTTTGGCCATACCAGCAAGACCACCCCATGTGCTGCCACCACCATCACCACCTCCGCTGCTGAATGTGTGCGTATCGCGCTCCATACGAACAGAAGTGTTGCCGCCAAAGCCACTGGCCATGCGGACAGCTTCGCCCACAAGACCGGAGGAATCACCCGTGGCGGCCTTGGAGGCCACGCCGAGCATGCGCTCGATGGCAGGCGGGATGCGCAGGCCGAAGCGTGCGAGGAGGGCAGTCAGAGCTCCGCCGGTGACAAGGGGCATGATGACCATGAAGAAGACCTTCCAGGGGTGGCGCTTGGCCCAGTGGACGAGATCGCGGAGGAGACGCTTGAGCTGCTTGTAGGTCTTTTGGACGAAGCCCTGACGAGGGGAGCGTTTGTAGTAAGAAGAGCGATCTAGTTGGTAGCCAAACTAGTTAGTAACCCAACGCGTTTACCAGAGGTGGAGGAAGAACATACTGTTTCCAAAGAAGCTGGAGCGGCTGCTGTTGCCGCCTCCGAGTCCAAAGAATGAAGCGCGAGAGGCATTGTGCTTGCTACCGCCACCACCAAAGATGGACTCTGTGAAGCCGCGGCCACGCTCGCTCGAGTTTGATCGTGAGCGCTTCTTGTGAGAGCGAGAAGATTTATGGCGACGAGATGATGTCCTGGTTGACAGGACAGAGGCACCGTCGTTCCAATCGAGGAAGCCCATTTTGAAGGTTTGTGTCCTTTTTTAGGGGATTGATGGAGGGAGAGGGTTTGAATTGGACTTGTTGATATGCGCGCATTCGCCAGAGGCGTTGGTTTGTATTTAATTGAGAAGTCGTTGATTAATTGACTTCCGAGGGGCAATTGTTGAGTGCGAGAAAACCAAGAAAGAGGATGGAGAATAAAACAAAACGAGTCAAGGGCGATATGCGAACAATTGCAGATGCAAGTCAGAGAGGAGCTACTGTGCCTGTACCTGTACATGTGCCTGTAGAGCGATTTGATACAGTACCCAGCAATTGTCTTGTCGCATCGAACCTATGGAATTGTAGGAGCAGAGGTCAAAGTGGAGGAAGGGGAACACGCGGAACTGCAAGTCTTGCAGTAGTAGAGCTGCTCACCGTAATTCGAGTGGCTGGTTCCAAGGGTCTTCTCTCCACTTGCACTTTGAATGTCCTGTCCCTTTGGCCCTAACGCGCGGGGATCCTTGCTCGTTGATTACTTGATGTTTGTTTCTGACTCTCTGGACTAGTCTCTATTAGAGTCTTGTTTCTGTTGGGCAAGCAGGTTGCAGAAGAAAAAAGAAGTGGTTCTGATCATGTATCCCCTGAATGTTGATCCCTATTCGGTGCATGTGCATGCGTAGGTACATATGCGCATCTGGCGGCTCTTGAAAGCATGAACTGAAAATGATCTGACAGGGGTTGTTTTAATGGTGGGCACGGAAAGGATGATGGCGAGATATGCGACTCGCTTGAAACAGCACGGTTCAGTATAGTTGACGAGCTTGGATGATGTGAATGAGCTTATTTATATTGTCGACAGGAAAAGAAAAGAAGACTGAGGAATCCTTGTATCAATATACCTCTACAAGTCGAGATCTGATCAACAACACGTCAAGAGTCTAGACCAATCTCCAGACTCTTGGATATACAGCTACCTATGCAGAACCACTTATATAAAACTTTTCATTGATGGCTTGATGCCCAGTTACACCTGATTGTCCGCAACTCTTCAACATTGGACTGACCAATCTCCATCCAAAAGCCCGATGTACATGGAATATCCATGCCACATCCTGCCACATCAACAATGGTTATTCGTTGTATGTGAAGAATTTTCCATTAGCCTGAGTGACTCAGTACATCCCCGTTGCTATCTCAACGTTTCAACACGTTGACCCGTAGGGCTGAGAAAGTCAATATGGGACCTCTTCATTAACCCTCTTATTAACCGTCCCGTCCCGTCCGTCCCACTGTGGCCCACGTTGTGGAAAAAGGTGCACGATCGATTTTGAGAAACAAAAAAAAGCCCCCTCGGATCCTTTTGCCGAAAGAAACAACTTCAACCTTACACCGCCAGAGCTTATCTAGTTACTTTAAGAAAGTGGTGTTATATATAAAGACAAAACCCTGCAACGATCACTAGTTTAGTGCCACGTTTAATCTACATCCCGGAGAGCTTCCTGGATGATACCCACAAGCGAGGTGTTGCATATATAAGCGTCCTGCCACTTCATGATCTTGGGATGTTGCGGGCAACAGGCAGGCCATGGGTTACGCGAGTTTATTCTGCTTTTTCCAAATCAGCTCTCTGGCATGAAGACTTAATTAGCGAGTACGGGTATCTGCACGACAAGAGCCGTCTGAAGAATATTTGTAAGCTGATGGAGAGTTTTGGGTACTTGGACAGTTGTTCAACGAATCATGAGGATATTGGACATAACCTTGAACAACAAGACATGGCCCCATGCTGTAGGAAGCCAAGAATATTGATAGGTGGAATTAAGTACAGTCCATATGCTAATCATGTGTTAGTCGTTTCTATCCTCACTGCTCGCTCTACTAGACGCCCTCTATATCCACAATATCTTCTCTACACTCCGTAACCAAAAATGTAACAGAAGAGCATAAAAAAAGATGTAACGTAGCAGCTACTGGTTTCGATCCAGTGACCTCCGGGTTATGAGCCCGGCTATGAAGAGTTAGAATATTGAATCTAACCATTCGTTGAATGTGTAAAGTAACTTACCGCGCTTCCACTGCGCCAAGCTGCTTTCTGTGGTGGCAAACTGTCTTTCGGTTAGGGTATATGAGCCTCCACTCTCTGTGATCAGGTAACTATAAAAGGTGAAAGGAACCGCAAAAAAATTGTAACCATAGCAGCTACTGGTTTCGATCCAGTGACCTCCGGGTTATGAGCCCGGCTGTGACATGTTAGTCATTTGTGCGTAACTTGAAGAGTAGTTGTATAAACGTACCGCGCTTCCACTGCGCCAAGCTGCTTTTTTGTTGGTGAAGGAATATGCACAAATTGGGATTTATATAGGGTTACCACCCAAACTCACCTACCCTGTGGCTCGGGTGATGGATAGCATGAGAACCCCGACAAGAACATCACCCAACTGTATGGTAAGTAATATTATATTTTATCGTTCAATTTAATAAAGGCGAGATTCTTCTTCTCTCTGACATGCCACTCTTGTCTTATTGAAATGATTTAATTAAATGCAACTACCATCAACTTGAAGACATCCACTACCACGCGTGCAACTGTTCATACACCTGTCACTCGCCATTCAAATGGCACAACGTCTTTGTATCAGTCATTCGGAACATATAAAGCCATCAGACTGTTGACATGATGCGATATTGATAAAACAGTCCCTCCAAGATACGTTCGTCATAAGTCCTCATACTCAAATTGCAGCTTCCTCTATCAAGACTCTTCTCCAAGCATAAACTTAGCAGCTCCCCTCGTAATTCTCTTGACAACCTCAAGCTCTTCCTCATTCCTCGGAGCGTAAACCATGACATCTCCCAAATACAAAATAGTACCGCCCAGGGGATGGCGCTGACCCCAGCCCCTCTCCAGCACCAACTTTGCATCTCGAGGCGCCAAGTTGAGATGCATCGAACCGTCGCTACCATGCATGTGTCCAATTTCTCTATACATACTCTTCGCAATTGGGTGGCTTGGTTTCTCAGAAGCTACGAACAGAGCTTGACCGTGTCGCTCGACGACAGATGTTGCGATTTCGAGCTTGGATGGTGACTCTGACGCGAGTGAGGAGAGGAAGGATTGATAGCGCTGTGACTGTCAGAGACTCTATCGTATATAATTTGCTGCACAACATACGTCAATTATGTCCTTACTCGCCAGATCTGTCAGTTGTCGACTCGGCGCTGTCCAACTTCCAACTGTCGGTCTCGGTGCCTCTCGAGCAGGAACATCCTCCTCCTTCAAGAAAGCAACACTCCCGTTAGGACCTGCTTTTTGGAATGATTTCTCATCATAACAGCTTGTATGAAAAGGCTCCTTCTTGAACGGCTTCAGAAGAATCTGCCCGAACCATCCGATAACATTGTGAGGTGGTCCGCCAGGTCCGAGGGCGATATACCCGCGGTAGTCCTCGATGGCGATACGTAGGACTGGGATACCGAGGGCGGCGCTTGTTACTGCGATTAAAATGAGCTGGTTTCGCGGTCGAAGATCGCGGAGGAACTGCGTAAGAGTAGTGAATTGAGTTGTCATGTCGGGTGTGAAGGTTGGTAAGATGTAGGGTATAAGAATGCAATGACAACTGTATTTATACTCAACTCGACCCATCACTGATACTGTATATGTTATCAGACTTATACTCCTCCCGTTTATACCCCGCGTAGAAGCTGACATCTGATACATCATCCTCTGGCCAATAAATCTACTTGTTGGTTATCGAGTTGCAGAAACTCGTACGACTTTACTCCAACATGTGAGCGATTTCACCCGCATTGAAGGACATTCTTATCCTCTTTGGACCAAAGGGCGTGAGTTTTGGATAAAAAGAATGTAACTTCATCGTTACGATACACGGTTCAATTTTCATGTACATGATAGGTGGGTGATTCATTGTCAGTCTGGAAAGAGATGTTGTCACTTATGTACCAACCTCTCCACTGTTAAGCTCGTATCTCTTCTTGGATCGAATGAATCAACATTCATATACATACCTCTCTATGTGAGTCAATATCAGTTCTACGAATAAACACTTAGAAGCGGGCTTTCTAATCCGTTCGGTACCCTTCCATCAATTATCACCATATAATTAGCCCCTTATATGCTACTGCATTTGCCAAACTATAGGGTAGTGGTCGTGTCGATATCACCGAGCTCTGTTGCGTCGTGAACGATGAAGACTCATTATCCCACGTCAAGTTTTATGGTGTATCAGACTCAAACTGGACTATTATTATATGGTTTATCCCTTATGTCTTAATTATGAAACAGTGTCCTGAGACAAGTAAGTATGGGTGAGATATCATTGAGTGTCTTTCAGACCAGATATCAAACCAAGTGGCACTCGATGTTTAATCCCCTCTTACTTTACGATGAACAACACCTACAAACCTCATCAAATACTAATCTCTATTCGCTAGACTACGTGAACTAAACCCCAAGATTAACTACCAGTCACCTGCGAATCGTCTGAATGTTGTGAGGCTCGGTTCCAGAACCATCAGTCACCGCAGACTTGCCATGAGTAGGGGCGATTCTTTCAATAATATGAACACTTTAAACAGTCCAAAGACTACTAGGATGTCTTTTGGTCCTGTTAATAACTAATCGAGTCTCATCTCTGGGCTACAGTCCTATCCAGTCTCCTCAGAGGTACCGTAGTGAACAGGATGGCTTCAACACACCGAACACTCGATCAACACAGGAGGCCCCTATGTCTAATTTTATTATCTCTATGAGTTAAGATTCAGTCCTCGGTTAAGGTTGTTTTATAAATGGCAGCCCAGTCGATTGTCCAGCGATATAGTCAGGGGCATACTCTCACCTCACAGAAACTCTATCATTCACTCGAGTACACATAGCACGATATGAATTCCACACAAAAAGCAATAACCCAAGAATAACCTGACGGATTTACGAGAAATTATAAATATATTACTCACTCGATCTTTGCAGAGATATGAGTTTAACAGTAAAAATGAGAAATTATAGGTGGACAATTCTTTGACATATAATTAATAAAAAGTGTACTGTTCTAGATAGAAAAGGAGGCCGAGTAACTCAAGCACCGATGCTCTCATAATCACCAGCTCGATACAGATCAGTTGAGACTTTTCTGGTATAAAGAAACCCCTGGATAGCCTATAGATTAAGTACATATTCTCATCTTGCATCAACCTAATCTTGTCTTCGGCATTCAGCAATAAGAAAAATACATGGGATCATGAACAAAAACCACAAACTCACCTAACCTACATCTCTGTAAACCCTGTGGACAGGCAGTCACCCTCAGTTCATGAATACTTGATTTACTGTCTTACATATGATACTGTTGCATTGGCATGTGCCAGAGGTTACACGCAGACCTTTGTTCTGACATTATCAATGTCGCCTCAGCATCATTCTCACCAACAACATGACAGTAGCAATGATGCTAACCCCCTCCCCTGAGTGGTTAATAGCTATGTAACTGGGACTGGCCCTCATTCCCATTTCCCAATTCAGGTTTCCAGCGCGCCTCACCTTGACAACTATCCGTAATTGAGGCGAGGTTTCTCGCCACATTCCTCTTGTTGACAATTTGGGATACCTGTTCGCAGGCCGGCCCTCCTCTCGTCTGATACCATACTACCGGTTTCAACAGTTAGGTGACCGCGGTTGTGGCCCGTATGCAGGGTATATATCTATTGCATTGCCAGGATCCAGAGCGTCGGAATCACAGCAACAATAGGTTTGGTGTGAGAAGTGCCGGTGGGGCTGAACCGTATACCGTCGAACCAGCGCTGATCTGTTGGAGAAGGATCGCAGTACAGTTCTCTGGCAGCGATTCTGTTTGTCCCGACACTGTACAGAGGGCCTGACTTTACGATGCGGAAAAGGTTACCCGAGATGCTGAGGCACAATGAGACATTAACAACCAACGACATGACAATCGGCAGTGACAACACCAGTTAGCGACTTGTGCCAAGAAGTCAAGCGTAATGTTATGTTGCACTCCGTATTTGCGTTAAGATGTTGCACAAGATACAGCGTCGGAGCTCCGCTCGCTGTCAGAATCGCACAGACAGGGTTCAATCAAACTTCAGCCTGGCTGACTCGAACAAGCTTCTTTCTTGTCTCATTGTTACTATTACGGTAGTTACTCTCAGATCTGCTCTGGCCTGATCTTCTCTGTTCTACTCAGCCGGCTGTTGTTCATCTTGGATACAGTTACCCGATGTTGCGGACTTTCACGAAATCCCGAGTAGCGCGCGCACGCACACACACACACACACAGAAACACACTAAGGTAGTTAAGGTCTTGGGTCCGGCACATTACCTCTGACAGTCCAATCTTTGTGGCTTTGTCGGTAGCTGAGACAAAGAGTCAGTATCATCAATGATTTTGTCTCAGACCGCACACACCTGCGCCACAGATCTCTCTTCGGTACATACATACGGTACCTGACCCAGCTTTGCGTATTGTACGTGATTTCGGCCGCCCAACCCCAGATGTTCCAAAAAACCTTGTTGCTCGCTTAACATCATCAAAGATGCAGGAAGTGCGGAAATATCTCCCGGGCGAGCCGCATAAGCGTTTGGATGTTTTGAGTCGAGGGAACTAATCGTTACAATGTCCTACTGCGTTGTTGATCAATCCTATATCAACATAATAGCGCAGTTAACATTTGACCATCACTCAAGTCTGTTGGAAGAGCCAGCAAGTATCCTGTCCAATGCCATCGCAGTGTGTACCTCCTAGCCAAGATCCCAGGATTTTTCAACTGTGAGATCATGACGGGGGCCGAGGGCTGGATAAGCTGCACTCCCCGGCGTCACTCTCGGTCGTGTCAGAGTGATATTGCGTCTTACTAGACCAGCGAGGCACATGAAAAGGGCTGTAGATATCATACAGAGGTGCGCCCGCCTGCCTGTCAGTGTTTCGCCCTCAGCCGAGTCCAGCAAGGGACGGACGCTACATTGATCTGCATCAACCTCGAATATCCCACTTGTTTCTTTCTCCTATTCTTCCTTACGCTAAGCCTGGCCTACCAGGCAATGCCGTGGTGCATGTAAGTTGAGCGATATGCCGATGAACATTCGCCGAGTCAATGCGCGTTATCCAGACAAGACTGTCAATGACTCAGCCAGCCTTAGGGGAATCCAGATGTACATTAGAGTGTCAGAGATAGAAAAACAAAAATTGCGACCCATTTAATAGTGGATTACTTGAGGAGGGTCTGGAAGGCCGTGGGCCGTCGTTGTATTAGAACGCCGGTACTTTGTCGCTGATCCAGATCGGGTGAAAGAGCCGGCGCTAGACTTGGATCTGTCGTAAATGATCCAGAACAGACCAGGCTATCACATGTGCGTCCATGCTCGGATTCTTCGCTGGCTAGGTTGGGTCCTATCGTTACTAAGACTTGAGTAAAGCCTCAACCATGAACGATGACACGCTAGAAGCCCGTAATCCAGGGTCATAGTTGTTGATCGACAGAGCTTTCAGTTCTAGCAAACTCTAAAGATGTATCCGTACTTCCGTATTTGTAGTGTCGATGAAGTTATTGTCACAGCTGGAGACACCGAGCGAGGCTCTTACGTATCGCTTTCTCAAATCCGGCAGGTCGTTGAGTAAAACACAAAGCTGAGTAACAACCGTGTTTCCAAATTTCCATTTGCATTGCTAGCTTAGAACAGTCGTGTCCAGTATACGTATGACGGTGCCAACGTCCAGTGAAGAAGTGACTACCGAGCGGCTTAAACCAGGTACGGTAACCACTGTCTTGGCGTTGTGGTTGAAGGGATAACCGTATCAAGAAGGATTTAAGGCCATCAATCTCCGAACCAGGGATGAGATCACGAGTGACAGCGGAGAAGACGTAAGCGATTTTCGCAATAACGAGCACATACTCTTTACTCTGTATCGCTCTTGGACTTGAGCCGCGAACCCTTGCCAAAACTCGGTATAGCTCCGAAGCATATATAATTGGCCAGAAGGGCTATACACCCAGGAAACGACCAACTGCCACGATTGCTTCCTGGTTGTCAGTGCACCCCCTTAGCTGGAATTACACTGACTTACACTATTAGGCTCAGAGTGCCGAAGTGAAGGATCGTAGTACATATGGCATTGACTTTGTCCTCCAATCATGATTTACATTGTGTGTCAGCAGTGACCCTGCTTTACGATAGACGGCTGAGCGTCGTATAGGTTGTCTCGATTCGGGTAACAATTCGGCAGACCAAGACAAGGCGTTGTTATCCTGTCGGTACTCTGTATAGGATTATGAGTTTTCTTTTGGAGAAGCATGGCTGACGGCAGTTGACTCGTGTGCATGGACCAAAAGTCAAATCATGTCAATGCATCCCATGGTATTCTCGAGGGTTGGCAGATCATATCGACATAGCAGTTATCGCTCTGCCGAACAACTGCTAGCTAGCAACGTTATGCCAGTCAACGATAGGGCAATGAGAAATAAGAAACTTCCTCATTAGGAGACGAGTTGGCTTACATGCTGAGTAGTATGGTGCCGCTCATCTCACCTTCCTCTCTGAATGACTGTGGGCCGGCCCCTGGAGCCTCCTCTAGCGTAGGATTATGGTCCGATGCTGAGAACTCTGAAGGAACGAAAGGTGTTTCCGCGGTTTCGGCTGCATGAGTACCTATCCTATACGGATATTCAGGGTACCGTACCAAGCAACAGCAGAGCATTACATACCTACCCACAAGCATTGAGTATAACCGAGCAGTCAGCGAACCCGCTGCATATCCACGAATCTCCGTAAGAAAACCCTGCTCCTGACATAAAAGGCAATGACCGAATATTATCGGCATACTACCCTGCAGTTACATCCACCTTCCAAGAAGTCTATCTTCAGCGCTTTGTGTAACGGCGATGAAAGAAGCGAAGGTTTCGCATCAGCGCCCAGACTCCTGGGATATGGATGTGCTCCAATTTCGGCAGAAACAACTCCCAATTTGAAGACCGAAACGGAAATCCGTCTAAATTCAACTCAAACCCGTTATTGGTACGTGGGGAATCTAGTGCGTTCCAACCAAATGTCAGTAATGACCAATCTGGAAAACGGAGTGACTTTCGCGCGCTTGTGGTTTGTCCCGCGGCTGGGCGTGCGTACTTCCTACAAACAAAGCGTGCGTCAAGATACATGAACAGCACACCGTTGAATGCCGGCTGTCGTGCGGCATGTCGAAGTAATGACTGTATGATACCCGTGTGTTTATCAATGCCGATTATGATGTCGCTTCGAATCATGATCTGCATAGATTTGATGCACTCATCTCGAATGCCTTTCTGGAATTGGAATTTGATCGTTTCAAGCGCAGCCCTGTTGTTGCAAGGACAGATATACCCGGCCGTCTTCAACGGAGTGTTAATTCCGGGCTTGGGGCTCTAGTCTCCGAACCGAAGATCGACATTTGCCGTCCGCGGCACATCCGTGTAATTCCAGGTCCGCACCATCGAGCAATTGCCGGTTTACCTTTGGATCTAACCCGTATAAAGTAAGTTCAAGCGAGTTTCTATTTAGGCTCTTCAGGGGTCTTGACCATCGCGGTTTTATTGCGCGTTCGTTGTGAAGGATAGTCAGTTTTCCAATTTGAAGAAGAAAAAAATTGCAGAAAGGCCTCAAAGTGCCTATCAGGTGGTGTGGCCATGGTCTCGCCACTTGCACCCATGGGCTTTCAAATGTATGTCCTACCATGGAATAAAAATTCCTGGTGCTGATAGTTCTGAGTTGTGTTTCAATATTGATACACGCAAATCTCTCATGTATCTACATATAGCGAGTTGTGCTTGCAGCAACAGATGGTGATGCGGAACGCAATGCCGTGTGTGCATATGCCATTTAACGTTTTGTGTATTCTGCGGGTCCAATGCAACCGTATCTTTTTGGTTTATTATGCAGCACTGTAGCCGTACGAGAGTTTGATTAAACTCGGACGAATATCCTTGACTTGATCGGTGCCCCTCAAGCACGACGTGTTTGTGGGGCATTATGACAGGGAAATAATGAGACCATGCCATGGAAGACGTGATTAGAGGTAGTGCATGCCACAAACGGCAAACACAAGGAGGAACTCGGGCTTCATGACGTGCTTTTGGTTGGTTGGCAGCAACGGACAACAATGCGCCGAGAACTGGCCTTGTTCCTTCATTGATGATGAGTTGTGGCCTGCATCTTACACGGCTATGTGTTCTGTAAGTGTAAATTGATGGTAATACTTCGTTGAGACATTGCGTTTGATCTAACTCCTTTGGGCCGAATAACCATACGAACGTGAAATACGATTGGTGTGGCTGCGAAATGCCGAGTCAAGGCAGGTTCCTTTCGCTCCCGTCGGGACCGAAAGAAAAAAATAACAGCCGGGCTCAACGGTGTGGGGTGCAAGATGGTGTCGGGGTGTTGTCTGTGTTCACACCCTTTTGGGTGGCTTGTTGAGGAACCGTTACTTTTAAGCTTGGCTCACCCCCCTCTTCCCAGTGCCCACGTTACGTTGGTCCGAATATCCTTGTGAGCGCTTGGCACTCAACCCCTCTAGCGGCAGTTGCCCTTGCAAAGCCGATGGGAATCGTAGTGTAAGTCGAAAGAGGGCTGCGTCCATGATTTTTGTTACTGATGGTGGAATTGCTTTGAAACACACACGACTCAGTTTTAGAACATAGGCAGGATACTCTGAAAGGTTATGATTGCAACCGTCTATCACTTTGGCGCCAAGCATCCCAATTCCCAAATCTAGAAGATCGCAGCCTCGAGTCAAGGGGGTGGTTGATCCTAAACACCGCATTGTGGCATCTGCGGCATTTGAGCCAAGCCGCTGTCTCATGAATGGGACAGTGGTGGTGAGAGCCAACAGCGTTACTTACTGAGGGACCCTGCAAGGCCGAATATTCGCGGGCGATAATACGTTCAGTCCGAACGTTGCTGATCTCTCCTCTGCCACCTGTAGCTGAAACCCTCAGCCAAACAAGGTCTTTGGCATTGATACCCAGCGGTCGATAACAAGGTGTCCTCTGGGGACTCGGCCGAGCGAGTGGAGGGAAAGTTGGAGAAAGGAAACAGGAAAGGGCCTACTAGTGGCTCTCGTAGGTAGCGACCCGGAGATGAAGCCGAATTAGGACACGAAGGATTAAAACCCTGTCAGCACCATGTGAGATCCGCGACGCGGTGGTGGATCCGGGGTAGAAGCCTCAGGGAAGCAGGAGGTTTTGATTTTTTGATGAGTGATCAGAGTGATCTGACAGCTCGCTCTTGCAGGGTATTCGCCAGTAGCCGAGATGGCACTGGGTATGCTTTTCTAGCATAGGTAGGCAGATTACCGAGGCCATGTCGTTCCCTGCCACGCCCGTGCTCTCATTGAAGGCAGTATCCAGCGGCCGACGCCAGCGGGCGTCAGGAGGCCATTCCCTGTATGTATTGTTGGAGCAATTCGGTGCGTGATGGTCGGCTTATGGTGTGGATATTGACGGTTCTTGGCCGCCTAGGGTGACTCTGTCCCAGACAGTTTCTATAGTTGAATTAGGCCCATGTCTGGTAATTGCTCAGCCTAATTAACATGTACGTATAGTAAGTTGGTAGCCAACGGCATGCATGTGCCGCTTGGGTACTTGAGCTGTGTTTCTGGTTGATGTAATGCATCAACAAGACTTGTTGAATCCACTTCGGTGTGAGGCCATTTCAACTGTACATGGTCAGTAGAGCTTGTATCGTATGTAAATGGGTCAATTCGACTCTGGCCGAGCTGCGAATGAATTACCCGCAAAAAAAGTAAAAAAAGAGATCGTGTTATTATCTTAATCTGCGGAGTTCGGGAGAAGTTTGCAGACCGGCATCCGTCCTTCCATGCTTAATCTCCGTTTGACAGGAGTTTAATGGTAAACGAGACCGCGCTGTGACACGTGCCCCCGAGTGCTCAGCTGTCGTCGGCAGAACAAATGTCAATATGGAAGGTACCGAGAAGACTAGCCTTGCTTAGTAGGTACCTGCGATTGATTGCCATTGTGGCTTACTCCCTAAGTACCAAGAGGGCAACTGCCAAATACCAAATATCAATTACCCACTGCACCTACCCAACTGCCAACTCTCCGTCGCACCTGCAGATTATGGAGGGGAGATGCGTTGGTAGCGCCCACCAAGACTTGAAACCACTCATGTTGGATTCATCCTTATCCCAAGAGTGTCATGTTTCGCTCAGTATCCAACCATTGTCGAGGACTGGGCAGGTGAACAACCTGTGGAGAGCGGATACAGTCTCCTTATTTCCCCAAACACGACTTGTATTTCCGCGGAGGGGTACTATCGGAGTGGAGCGATGCGATCCGTCCTCTCGGGTCCGGTTCGTCACTGCTGACTCAGGTTTCCCCTATCTCGTCACTCATCGTGCTTCGGCGAACAACATGTTTAGTTCTCTGAGCTAATAACGCACTAAGTAGATCAAAGCTCTCATCACTGTCACTACGGCAAGGCTACCGGCAATACCAGAGATCTTCTTGGAAATATCCGGGTTCGTTGTACGCTACTTGGCTATCAAAAGCACGCCTACCTTTTCCCGAGTCTGCTCCACCACCGACTGGAATGATGGCGAAACGCGAGGCGTCGGTCAAGAGTTAGCGTCAAAAGATCGTACGACTGCCGCGACATGCCACTCCCTCTTTGGAACCATGTGCCGCACGCAGCCAAGACGTCATACCGTGGATCCGGGGACCATCGATCTAGGGCCAGCCAAATTTACCTAGTCGGCACTGCGTGAAAAGCAAATCTCCCTCCCCCGGCAACTTTTGGATAGGACCACGGTGACACGTTGTGTAGTACAGAGGCTCTGCCAGCCCACTAGGTGCTACCGTACGCACAAAGTTTATCGTCCCGCCCTGGAGATCGACGTGAGCTTTGGTAGGTAGCCTTCCGTGCAAGATAAACGCGGATAAGGGGTGGGCGCAAAATATTCAACTCTCCAACAAACGCGAAATAAAAGTCAGCTTTTGTTTCCCCATGCACAGACGGAATTTAGCCCGGGCGTGATCGTCCGCCCGCCAAGACATCTTGCTTACTGTATGTCACTGCCAACGGTTAGCCAGCATGGAAAACCTCTGTCACTAACGTTGCCGTAAGCATGTCCTGGAGACTCCAATTCCTGCCCACCGTTTTTCAACCTGCTAGGCGAACATGCAGCTTGCCAAATCCGGCAGTGTCGAGAGTCAAGAGCCGTCCTATGTGGTATGGGCACCCCGTATTACAATGCTTGGCTGTCATGTTTTCCCAGCGTTATTTCACCATGGAACCCTCGATTGGGTATGCCGAAGGTCTCCGCAAGTGTGGGATTTTTCTAAAATGACAATAAACACACAATTTCAAAGTTCTAGCTGGCAAGCTTGGCTCTCCAGCCTTGCGAATCTGGGGCAGTAGATCGCCTGCACTAGGTTATTACACTCTTCATGACACACGCAGCACAGATCCTTCCTGCCATAATGGATCACAGCAGATCGCAGGAGATAATAACGGATTTGACCTGCATATCAAACTTCTAGCTTTGGTAGATGTATGAGTGGTTGAGGACCCTTCACATACAGGACACATACAGGGCATATTCTTTGCACCTCGACTGAGCCAACACCTGTTCGTGTTTGGAAAGCTTTATCAACAGCAACGGCTAAATATTTCTAGGCCACATATGGCACCATTGATAAAAAACGAAACTTGTGTTTATATGGCTTGCAACATCATTAATTGAGCAAGCGCTCACTGCGCCATCATCAGTCAGGCTCTCGCGGTCAGGCAACGTTATATGATTGCTCAAATTTCTGGTATTTTGCCCTAGCCTACAGGCACGTCAGTTCGGATGAAGCCACCCGAGGACAGGGCGTTTAGATTATCAGCGATAGCAGCCTGTGTATTGAGTTGAAGTAGAGTGTGAGAGATCTATGCGTCGCCGTTTGTTAAGCGAATCCGACTCAAGGACTACCCTCAGCTGACAGTGCCCTGAATAGGTCCATGCCGTCTCGCTTGGCGTGGTCGGCCTGGGCGTAAGCGACAAAAATGGCATCGAAAACGCCTCTGCCGTCGAGCTTATCAAACTAAGCGTCATGGCCACGGTACTTCCCCTTTCTAAAAACGCGCAGGTCGCAAGCATTTCTACTTTGATAATAGGTAGACCCTCATTCTATTCTTGATAGTGTGACCAAACGTCTATCAAGCGATCCATTTTAGTATGGGTCCCTATGCTGATGGATTGATGACCAACTACCTAGCAAGGTCGTCTGGACTAGATTATTACCCTGATCTGCATAGCAGATTCTTCGCAGCCTTATTGCGAATCCTAATTTTGTCTTGCGACGAGTTTGAGTCCAAAACTTGGGCGAGGGTTTCGTCTGTCGATATCACATACGCCTCTACCGACATATTCATTGCCTGCCGGCACATGCCTGCTCGAGACGAAGCATCCATATGCTGACAGGAGGCATGTGTTTCTGTGTGACATGCTCCAACACTTCTGCCGAGAACGCCACAGCATCTTAGCAATTAAAGTCATTGCACAAACGCCACCCAAGTTGGAGGGGGGCATTCCTTATAATGCCAAGACCAACGGCCCTTCACTATGGCTCGCAAAGTTCAATACTTTGTCTTGCTTGAGAAAGCGTTTTAAGCGTTTGACAGCGGCTCTGGGCAATGGCGGCCGCCTGTATAGAGTACCAGATCGTATTTTGAAGACAGAGATCCTGGCATATTATTCTTTAATTACTATTTACCAAAAGAAGACAACGTCAAAGCATTGTTGGTCTGGGCGTTGTCCAATTCACCATGACATCGTCTTATCTGACGCTGATAATTGTATGATCAATTCTTGATGCTGGCCAAGACTACCTGACTCTTGCCGTGGAGCATTTCGTACCGATCATGACAGTGCCCCCATTTTTTGAAGATTATCTTGTTTATCTCGCGCGCGGCTTTCTGGAGCTTTCATCCCACAACCCGTCGGTCGCCTGCCGTAACGCCGGCGCCTGGCATCTCAAGTATCCTGGGCTGTGGGGAGCCATCAGCCGTCAGTTATCCACCCTACATCACTCAGCCACATACACCCCAGATGCTTGGCCTTCACGCCCACCCGGCCCCGTCCTCCGGTGCCGGCAATCCACGCCCCGTCTCACCCCTGAGCCTTGGGAGAGTCCAGAGTCTGTATAGAGGATCATCATCAAGCACCGGTGCTGCAACGTAGACTATACCAGACCGGACTCGACCGTACGGAGCATCACTCTGTACCGAGGAGGAGTAGGTACATGTGTACAGGCACAACAAGAGCCCTTTGGCTTAGCTCCAGTATTCATATATCATATGGTAATTACTGTACTCGCAATGCCGTTTGGTGTTGATGGCCTGTGGCCTGGGATCGCTCAACATCTGCACTAATATCCGCAGGTCATACAACAGCCCCGACAGGCTCATCGTATCCCATGCAGATAGCATGGCCAAAGATGTTCCACACGCCACACGTGCGGGTGACGGCACCACACTCTAAAGAGGCGCCGGGACTCGCATTCTATGAGGCGGGATTGGGGGAGCTGGGGTTGTTACTGGGACTAGGGATACACAACTCCGTTGGACGTTCTTTCATCCGCCCTGTTCGCAAATGACCCACAGCCACACGCCTATGGTTTATATACACGCCCACGCCTCTCATACGGAGGTGTTTCGGTCGTTGGTGAAGCGGTCCACGACCATCAGCAGTCATGGAACTTAGACAGTCAGTGCATCGTCAAAAAGTCTCCGACGAATTTCACTTGCTCACTAAGTTGCTCTTGTTCGAGCTTACGAGTTTTATCAGCTGTTGAATATGTCTGTACGATGGAAATTTGATGAGTCTTGAAACTGGACGTGGGTGTGTTGTTGTTGTTGTCCTTTTCCTCCTCCAACCCTTGGACATCACATTGCAGTACCGTACTGTACTGTACACAGCGACACCCCCCAACGCACAACCTTCCCGACAGTTTGGGTCATGCTAGGATTGGTATGTACATCCCCTCCTTTCCCCTTCTTGGACCAGCTTGTTCCTGGTCCTGGCTTATCCGTTTTAGGGTACCGCCGCGTCTTTTACGGTGGCCTGTCTTAGCAGCATTGGCCCAAAAAGAGCCGCGCCGCTGGTGTATGTAATTATTGTATCCGGCTCGAGAGGGATAGATAATTGCTGACTCCCCCACCAGCCGTTGAGAGTAGTTTACCTCGATCGACCTCTTGCTTTGTTCCACAACAATATTCCTTCAATCTTAGTTATGCTTATTTGCTGCCACTCGAGCCATATCGAGTAGTTTTTTCAATGGGTGTCTTACCTAGCATAGATTCTCGTCCCCGTTTGGTTTTCCCACATACCCCTCCAGAACTGGAAAGCCCAGGCGCATCATCTTATTGTACTAACTCCAACTCGTCCGCTGATCGACCTTGGATCTCGCCTGCGCCTACTTCACCTTCAATGAACAACTATGATAAGTCTCTGACAACAGACATGCCTGAAGATCAGAAGATGAGCGCAGAGCAGACAAGGCCAAAGTCGGCCACTCAAACTGCCCCTCGGCAACAACAGCTTCCTTCATTAAGCAGTATCTTTGGACCTCCAGCCACTGGTCGACCAGCACACTCACCTCTTTCCGAACACAACAACAACTCTTACTCTACATCAACCCCCCGAGAGCGTACCCATGCACCATCTGGTGACAGGAACCATTCGGCATCTTACTTTCCTCAGACACTGTCGCCTTCTGTATCACAACCTCGAAGCACATATGACAACAAGTTCGAAACAGACCGACAGCCAATCCATGCTCTACCTCGATCTTACTCTGGCTCAGCATCGCCCAGGTATCGTGATGGAGAGCATTCTCGCCGTGAGTCAGTTGTTGAAGGACAGTCTGGCAGATGGTCAGTGCAACAGGAGAACCGGACTGAGTACTCCTTGGGATCGCGAGATGGATCTTTCCGACCACCCCAGGATCAGTTTCGACTCCAGTTCCCCGACAACAAGGAACGTGTGGTTCCCACCTACAGCGGCCAACGGTCACCTCAAGGATCTCTAATCCCACCACCAACACCGAGCACCACGGCGACTGACGGTGTTCCCTCAAAAGACGGACTTGGCCCCAAGATCTGGACTGGAACCCACTTCCTCCCTCGATTTGTGAGGGCTACCGAAGTACCCGGAGAGGGAATGTGCTATTTTTACGACGATGGTAGTCACTGCAAGACAGTGATTGACGGAGAAGCAGTAAATGCCCATTGGGGTGTCACAAAGGCTGGCAAGCCCAGGAAACGACTTGCTATTGCTTGTGTAACCTGTCGCGAAAAGAAGATCAAGTGTGATCCCGACTTCCCCCGCTGCGTTCAGTGTGAGAAGTTTGGCAGAGTATGCAAATTTAAAAATGCGTAAGTGCTGGTCGATCAGTTTCGGTAACAACTTTGCTTACTCTTTCTAGACCTCGAGGAGGGCATAACACATCTCCCTCGACACCACCAGCTGAGCTCGACGATGGTCCATCAAGGCCTACTCATAGCGAGAATGGTTCGCCAGTATCTCCACGCACCACACTGCGACCATCTTCGCCTGACACTGGCTCGCACAAGAGACTTCGAGTGGGCTACGATAGTTATGTTGCGGGGGAGCCGATGCACGCAGTCCCTTCTGCTGAGCCTCCGAGACCTCAAATGCCGATACAACCCCCAGCTATCGAGCTGCCTCGAATCGCCGAAGAGGTCCTTAACCAAGCTTGGCGAACTGACCCCTGCCTGTCTGACCCGCAGTCTATCCGTTCAGTCATCTCTCATTTCTTTGTTCATCTTGATAGCACCATGATCGTGCGCTTTATCCCCGAGAACGTTTTCAAGACATGGGTTATGAACCCGGGACTTCGGAAGTCTCCTGAGGATTTGATGCTTCTGTACAGTATCCTCGCTGTAGGAGTTGCTCTATCCGGAGGACCCAAGGCCATCGCTTTCGAATATGCATCCGTCGCTCACTACGCACAAAAGTCGACAACATCCAGCTGCATTCAGTTGGTCCAGACGAGAATTCTACTCGCACTATACTATATTTCTATCTCCCGTTCTGCTGAGGCTAGTGAGATGGTTTCTGCAGCTGTTGCGACAGCCGCTTGCCTCAAGCTCCATGTCGAGATCGAGGAGTCGAGGGAAGCCGGTCTCGCCATATTCCCTTTCGGCATGAACAAGGCAGGATACTGTGAAGCCCGGAGACGAACTTTCTGGTCTCTTTACATGCTGGAGCGACTTGATGGCCGCTTCCCTGACCGCTTTGCCATGATCAATGCCGAAGACATCTACACCCGCTTGCCTGCAGACTCTCACAGTTTTGAGCGCGAATTAGACGGATACGCCCCAATCTTCAACCCCTACGTCTCGAGCTTCACGACAGTGCATGATCGTGAACTGGGCATTTCAGCTTATTTGATTGAGATGGTCCATTTGTGGTCTAGTGATGTGTGTCGGATTTACAGGATGGCCCGTCGCTCCAATTTTGCGGAAACAGACCTAAACTCATCTCAAAGAATTTTGAAGCGCATACAAGAATGGCGCAACGCCTTGCCTTCTCGCCTGGCTTTTACCGCATCAAACCTTGAATCCGCGGCACTGGCAGGAGAACTCGGTCCTTTCCTGACCATGCATCTTTTATACAACCACGCCATCATCAAGCTCAACCGACACACTACCGCGACCGGACGCTACTCACCCCAGACCGCTTCGCTTCACATCCAGACATGCTACGAGCACGCAACACAGGTCTTGGACATGGCCAAGGCTCTTGTGCGACTCCACCGTGGGGGCCAGACAGTCTTGAGCGCTCCGGCACCAGTTCTCGCAATGGTACTGACAGAAGCTGTCGATGTCTTCACCGCGAGTGGTCGTCTATCTCATGTCAACGACATCATTGAGAATGTACACATGGTTCAAGGCGTTGTTCAGGCCATGTTCGCCATCTGGGACAATGTGCGCAACGCACAAGAGGCTATTGATGGCCGCATTGGAATGCTGCACCGCATTCGAGACCGTGGCAGTCAACCTGTCAACCCAGTCGAAGGCTACCGCGTCTTCTACAGTTCTGAGGGACGCGAAGATGAAAAGGTTCTTCGCTGGCAAATCAACAACCCAATGGAGAAGCTGTACCCCAGGGATATGGATACCATTTACTCTACACTTTTTTGATCGTTTTTTTCTTTTAGCGAACTGCATTGCATCGCATCGCATGAAATGGCACTGGCCATATGACATCTGTTTGGACACTTGAAGGACATTGGGTTGATTTTTATCATTTGCATTCATTGCATCCTTCGGCGCTGCAGGCAAGGTGATTTGGCATCAGCATCGGAGCATATGGAGTTATTATAGCATACCTATATGTGACAGACCAGAAGGTCCGGTCTGTCTTTTGTTTGTTGGGGATAGCGGTGCATTACTTGTTTTTATCCTGTCGACGTTGGATGATACGATATCTATCTATCTACACTACACATACAGGGAGGAGTTTTGGCGTTTTGCCCAAGGTCTAGCAAGATCTTGCCTTTGACAGGGCTGATTTTTCAGTGTTCTGAAGCCAGGCAAGAACACGATGATGACCAGTATACGAGGCATCTGGGCCACACCAAAGTCTGTTAAAATATATTGATGCCCGTCATTTTGAAGGGCTTAAAGACAAGATGAACTGAACTCTATTGATCTGTGATGGGCAGTGAATGTTTGTTTACATTTTCAAGTGCAGCAGCTTTGGCCATACATTGCAGCACCTGTTGAAGTCGGCAAGCGATGCTCCTGTAGGCTCGGATACCTTGTCTAGTCTGCGGCGTAATGGTGATCCCATGACATTTCACTCTGCTATGCCGCAGGCCGACTTGGACTCATTTGACGCTCCCACAGTTTTTCTTGATTAAGAGTGACTCGTTTCATTGCCATTGAATAACTAGTATACTCTGTACCCAGCTGTTTTTTAACTATGTCATAGCCTCGTATGTATTTCGTAAGCTTTATATTAGCCTTTTAACTTTGACTGAATTTGTATGGGCTAGGCTCGGGATAACGAACGATGGCTAGATGGGAACGAGAGCACGGTATTAGCCATAGGATAAAAATGTGTGGCCGGTGAGCGTGGCCTGATGGGGGGTCGGCTGGAATGATAGGCCAAGAATGTGGGCGAGCATGGAAGGATTCGTAAGAAGGACTGTTGGTTGAGGGAAGCTTGTTGTTGTTGCAGATTGATTGGTAGTATAGGTGTTGGTATGATGGCTTCAGAGGTTACATTTCGCTACTACTTGATTACACGACCTCTGAAAATTGGTGATGATTTACTGTTCAACTCTCGCCAAGACTGGAATTTCAATACATATGCACTGAAACATAACCATCATCTATCTGGTGGCTTCTGCTTGGTGGTTGGGCGAAAATTGAATCAGACCTTTTGTCAAGTCAAGCCAACAAGGACCCTATTTTGTTATATGCAGCTTATTCGACCAAACCGGGTTCCTACCAATTGGATGCAACCCGCCACCAAATTGCTTTGTTTCTCGGCATTTGCCTGCATTTTCCCCTATTTTTCTTCTCTTTCCCCAAATAACCTTGCAGCATTTCAATGTACATCATGACTGTGCATCTGCAGTCTGGGTCTATGGATGGTTACACTGCAGAGAGACCTTTTTTTAAACACAACGGCCGGCAAGGAATATGAGTTGATGGAGGGGGAGTGTATCTAGCACCACAAAAGACAAAGAGAGTCTGTCTTTGTCTTGTACGCGGATATGCAACTAGCCCGATTAGGTAATAACCTGGAAACAGTCGTTGCTGCAGAAAACGTCAGAGCTTCAGTCTCCTTTGCTGTATTGTATATCCACAGTTTCACTGAGTCCAAGTGAGAGAATGGACATGACAACTCGACGATATGGGTTTCCCCGATAAACCTTCTGCCCATCTTTTGGGTGCCAATGGTAACGTTTCACCCTTCTTTCTTTATTCAACATCTCTCTCACTCTCTCTCCGTCTCTCCGTCTCTCCGTCTTACCCTCACCCTCACCCTCACACTCTTCCTCACCCTCGTCGTTCCAGCTTTCAGCTTCAGCTTCACCTTCAGGCGTGGCGTCTTGCTCTCAGTAACATCACATCACATCATGCCATACAGAGTCCCATGCCACCCAAACTCACCTACCAACTCGAGGCATATGCCGCGCTGATGCCCAATACTTGTCTCACATGACCAACAAGTTAACTAACAAATAAAAACTCAAAGGTCCGGTCCATGCCCTTGCATACTCCGCTTCACCAGGCACCTACATCCTCACCGGCTCAGCGGACCGAGCCATCCGCCTCTACAACCCATTCCCCAGCACATCCGCCCCAGGCGACGATCGCCACAGCATACCACAGGGTCGCCTCATCCAGAACTACGCTGCACATGGCTATGAGGTCCTGAGCCTTTCAGTTGCGGCTGATAACGAGCGCTTTGTGTCGGCTGGCGGTGACCGCAGCGTCTTCCTCTGGGATGTGAGTACAGCTGTTACCACCAAGCGCTTTGGCGGCAACGCTCATGGCCATACTGCTCGGATTAACTGTGTGAGCTTTGCCGGTGAAGGTGATTCCATCATTGTGAGTGGTGGGTTTGATACGAGTGTCAGACTGTGGGACACCAAGAGCAGCAGCTTCAAGCCTATACAAGTTTTTGACGAGGCAAGCGATGCTATAACTTGTCTTGCAGTTCGAGGGCCCGAAGTCCTCGCAGGAAGTGTTGATGGTCGCGTCCGCAGCTACGATATTCGCATGGGACAGGTAACCACAGATGTTATCGGTGCGCCCGTCACCAGTCTCAGTCTCACTCGCGATGGACGTGCTATGCTAGTAGGCAGCCTGGACAACAAGCTGCGTCTCATGGATCGCGACAACGGCTCTTGTCTAAGAGCATACACAGACCCAGCATGGAAGAACGAGGACGTCAAGCTACAAGCGCTGCTGGGCGGCAAGGAGAAGTACGTCATGGTCGGCGATGCCATGGCTGGTGAAGCTGTATCCAAAGGTGAAGGAAGGATCTGGGCTTGGGACTTATTAACCGGAAAATTGGCTGCCAAGGTGACTGTTCCTTGGGGACCACAGGGCTTTGAACTTAAGAAGAAAGCTGTTGGCCGTGACGGAAAAGAAAAGGCAAGGAGTAATGTCGTGAGCTGTATGGCATGGAGGGAAGATGGTTGGGGAGACCAGTTCTGCGTGGGTGGGACATCAGGTGTGGTGACAGTCTACGGAGCGCTGTGAATATTAGTTATACCCATCGTTTTGAGCAACACTGCAAAGTCGTGCACATGGCTTTATCTATTGTCGAAATAAAAGCTACATCATCAAGGGCGTTTTCTGATTCATATATAGACAAGATATCGTCCATCATAAGACTCCGTGCAGATTGCCTGAACATTAATCGCTTCCCACCAGCGCCGAAAACGTGACCCGAACTGCCATAATTCAAAACGTTGTACCCCTTTCTATGCATCAAACATTGATTTTCGTACACTGTTGTGCGTTGTTCAACCCATACCGACATACTTGAACCAGTTGGGCCGACAGTCTTCTCGGTGCAGCCAGGCTTCACCGTCTGTGAGACGGCCAGTGACGCAGCCTTTGCACTTTGGAGAGTTGGGACAGTTGAAGAAGGGAATATGCTGATATCCGATATCACGGAACCTAGTTTCGTTAGTGAAGTTTATACCAGAGTATGGCGAGGGACTGACCAGTGGATCTTGCTCTGATCTTCAAACAGACCGAGAGCAATACTATGAACGGGGGCATCGCCCCATCGTTCATAAAAGAAACCACCCGCACGGTCAAGGTGATTAAAGTAGTCTTCGTAGGTCTTGCTTCGCCAAAACTCCATGTCTCCAATCTCAAAATTGCTCCAGAAATGGCACGTCGAATACCCCTGAGCCTTTCTATTCGATTGTGGTCGACGAATATCATCAGTGACCCAGCCAACAGCACTGTTTTGATGAATGTATCCTGGGTGCTCGGCCAGGAACTTGACCGTTTCAGGCCACAGCGAAGGAAGGGTCTTTGGGTCGTCGTAAAGGTTGATCGTAAACCCGTATGTCTTGTTGTTGTCGTGCATGTAGCGGAAGACGTCGTAGTCGACATCGCAGAAGAAGTGCACATTTGGCTCCACACGCCAGTAGTAGCGGATATCCTTGAGGGCTGGATGCTTGTAGAAGAGACCGCTATTCCATCGACACATTTGGTGGTATGAGATCTTGCTTGCGTATTGAACACCGTTCTTCTCCAAAATCTTGGCTGACTCTTCAAATATTTGTTCGTCAATCCAGGATGGCATCTTCCAATGTTCGTCGGGGATGATTTCTGGCCAAAGAATCAGTATACATATCCTCCTTTCTTGTGACAAGTATCCTACCGTAGTTGATCTTTGCTTTTGTCGCCGCCCTCGTTTTCCTCTTAAACTCTTCCGTAAAAGGCTTGTCGTTGAAAAATGTCCAGGGATAGTTGAACTTTGAGTTCCATGTCCTTTCGAGGTCACGCATAGACATAACCATAGCGTCCACCTCCTCGTTCCTTACAAGGGCCAACAGCGTAGCATCTATACGTTCGGTCTTTTGCGCATCGTGGGCGTATCGTGGACTCGTGCGGTGTAGTTTTCCTTCTGGCTCGTCGGTAGCTAGAGGGTCGCCTTGGTTAGCAATGGAACAGACTGACTTTATGCACTTTGCGACTCACGATCTAGCATAGGATCTCGTTCAAAATTGGAGTACCGATCGCCGGGACCACTTAGACCCCAAGAAGGAGCAAATATCTGCCACATAAAGAAACACCAGATGATGCATCCTCCGGCGATCAACGCCCGGACAGGCCGCGCAACTGTCATGTTTTGAATTCAAGATGGCGCAAGAAAAATACTAGGGTTGCTCTGAAGCCAAGAAGAGGAAAAATTGGGGTTCAATTGTCCATGAGACAGGCAGAACTGAACTATGTGAGAGACTAAATGGTACAATTATCCCTCATACAGCGAATCGTCTCTAAATTGGAAGAATCGCTTGAATTCTGAAGATGGTGAAAGGGGTGTCGAATGGTTGAAGTTGATGTCACAGCAGATAAGCCAATCGATAAGAGCTGGCGATCGATTGTAGTGGAGCTTGGACCCTCCATGCCTGCTATCGACGCGACGGACGCGCCATCAACCGCTGAAACCCCGCCAAATCATCTAATCAAGTCATGATACAACCGCCATTCGGCATGATAATGCGCAAGACATGACAAAAGACCATGGCGTTTGCTGCAAGGTTGGGTTCTCTCACTGGAGAGCTCGTTGAGGCGGTGACTGGTTCATCAGCTCAGGTATGATGTCTGTTTACGAGCAACTCCAGAACGTTCAACTCATGATGACATACAGACAAACACTCGATACAAGAACCTGTATAACTCCAGCTTGCAAAGACTAAAATTGCACCCATATCTACGAACAAATCAATTCGAAGTCGAGCACCAACTTGATGGACTAGAAGAGCGATTCCGTGTCAATGGCCGAGAGGCCCTCGCTGATGCCCTCGCCGCACGTCGCGAGCAACTTCTCGAAATACCTGATAAATTCCACCCCGAGATATTATACTTGATAGTGGAGCTCTCAGATCAACCAACCTATTATGCAAAATTGAGCGATCTAGATGCACTCAAGACGGGACCTAAAGACTCGGAACTTGAGCTGCGCTGGGAGGATATCGCAAAAGAAGACGGATGGGAGGACAATGACGATGACGCTGCGATATGGAAGACGATAAAGTACAGCGATAGTTCAGACGATGAGCGTTACGAGGAGGGATCTAAGAGCGAATCAGAGGCAAGCACCGACCCATCTGAAGTACCAGCACTTGGACGAACAGCCGAAGATCTTATTATCCATCCCGAGGATTACGGACAGCTCAACGAAATCCGAGCGGCGCAAGAATGGCGGATTGAAAAGCCCACAGATGCATCGGGTCATGCCCGTAAAGTACCAGTCACAGAGTTCCACATTGTACGAGAAGTCTTGTTCATGCTACAAGGATGGAAAACGACTCTTTTCGGGCCCAACGGGGTCGTTGATCCTGCATTTCAAATAGCCCATCTAAAATGGGATACTCACAGAGCTCTTATGAGTTACTTTTCTGAGGCAGGGCGCCAACTGGCTATTCTGCGCAGCTTCGTTGAAAAACCACAGCGAGCTTCGCACCTTCAAGTGTTCCAGGATACTGTGGCTAAACGACTTGCCGATTTTGAAAAGAAAGCCACAGGAATAGAATCACGGCTTGTTGCGCCCAAGAACAATGTGGTTGTGAGCTTGCTGTCGGTCAAGGGAGAGCTGGCTACCTCGCTTGAACCGTTGTACTCGCTTTCCAATATTATCGCTCAGGTACAGAATATTCCGAATCAAGGAACCTTCCGGTACCTTGAACTTTTGTTTGATGATGCTAGCATGGCTCAACTATCTGGTAAGCTGGACATTTATGAGTTCCTGGCACGCATTTTTGTCGAATGTTTCAACGTCTACCTTCGGCCCATTCGCTTATGGATGGAGGAGGGCAAGCTTATCCCCGGCGACAAGATCTTTTTTGTTTCAGAAGCACCGAGTCAAGTATCTCCCAGCAAAATTTGGCGCGAACAGTTCAGACTTCGTCGAACGACTGATGGGAGGTTACATGCTCCCAACTTCCTTCAGCCAGCAGCTGCCAAGATTTTCAACGCTGGAAAGAACATCGTCGTTCTCAAACGGCTAGGTCGTTGGGTCTCTTCGGGCTCGGAGTGGGCGGTGCAGGAACCTCCGCTCAACTATGAGTCTCTCTGTCCCAAGGAACTGGAGCTTGTCCCCTTTTCAAAGCTCTTTGGTACTGCGTTTGATGGATGGTTGCAGACCAAGTACAACACTACCTCAACCACGTTAAGAAACACACTCTTTGAAGAATGCGGGCTCTGGTCTGCCCTTGAAGCCATGGAACGTTTGTATTTTATGTCTGATGGAGCCGCAACGGAAGCCTGGACTAGCAGCCTTTTTGGAAAGCTGGATACGCTGGATCCTAACTGGCATAACCGCTACACTCTTACTAGTGTGGCACAGGAAGCATTCACTTCCCTTGTTGATATGACAAGAGTGTCCATATTCATCAAGCCTACAGGACTACGGATACCGGTTCTCGCAGCGCGGGATTCTGTCAAGGTGGCTCTGCCAAGCACAAGAGTCAACTATCGGTTGGCCTGGCCGATCCGCATGATTATATCCGAAGACAGCAATGCGACATACGATACCATCTTCGTACTGCTACTACAGCTGAAAAGAGCCTTGTACATCCTGCGCAAACGCAAGATTCTTGACAATGACTGGGCCGATAACGAAAACTGGGATGAAAGGGCGCTGTACTATTCGTTGCGAAACAACCTTCTCTGGTTTTGCACAACGCTCCAAACTTATTTTGCTACGCTGGTACTGTCGCCTAACTGTGCTAAGATGAGGCAGAACATGCACGAAGCGCACGATGTGGATGCCATGATCTCTGTTCATGCTGCATTCTTAAAACAGGTCGTTGACGAGGCTTGCCTTGGAAGCAGACTAACCCCCATAAGAGAGTGTTTCCTCGACGTGCTTGATTTAGCTATCAGACTCGAACAAGCACAAACAGTCAACGTAACAAAAGAGGCAGAGCGTATACAACATGTCTCTCGTCTCTCAACCAGAAATCTCTCGCCTACACCTGGAACACCTGGGTTGAAATCGAGATATGTCGTCGATAGTAGCGATGAAGAGGATGAGGCCATGTATGAGTCGAAAACATTAAAGATGGGAAAGCCGTTTATGACTGTATTGAAGGAGATCAAGTCCGACTTTGATAGACATCTGCGGTTTGCATGTGGCGGTTTACGCAGTGTAGCCAGAGCTACGAGTGATGTACAGTCAGCAAAATGGGATATTCTAGCTGAGATGTTACAGACAGGCTGCCGAGACAAAAATGCAGGGCTTGCTTGAGCATCTCTATTTTGGATATGAACACAATACGATACCCCTTATGAATCAACCATCCCTTTTACGTCTTGATTTGATGTTCAATACCGTGTGTCCTACTCAGTAGATAGATGGTCTGCGATTAATCTAAAATTCGTTCCTGAGCTTATCGGCAAAGAACTGCATCAGAGGTAGAACCTCGTCTCTGTCGATCGGCATGCTCAACTGGCGTCTCTTCCACTGCACCACCTTAACATCGTCAAATTCCTGCTTCACAGCGTCGACGGCGTCTTCGTCCAGTTGACACACCAGCACGCTTGTGCGGCTCTTGCGACGGTTGGTAACAGTCGACACCATCGATTGTGGCAAAGGACCACCGAGGGAGATGAGACCTTTGAAGGTCTTGTTGCCTGCAGCTGTAGTGTTCTCGCCTTCTGTGACGTCCGTGACACGAGAAGTAGTGTCGAGAGCAGCCGCAAGACCGAGGGCAAGCGAGCCGCCTTGTCCGAAACCAAAGAACATGATATCTCTCATCTCCCAGCCGCATTTCTCGATGAGAACCTCAGTGATCAATTTCTCCATGACCAGCTTGCGCGCCTTCTCGAAACCAGAATCATCAGCGATATCTCCTGTGTTGGGGTCAACAGTGAGATCATCGCCAAAATGATAGCCGGGGACATCGGTGCCCATCAACGCAGCGGGGAGGACGGAAGTACCGCGGACGGAAATTCCAAGGACGCCTGGGAGGTTGAGGTTCTTGGCGAAGCCTGCATAGGGGACGTCATGATCGCCAAGGCCATGGAAGAGAATGAGGAATGTGGTTGTTGATTCCGGGGGGTCGGGGAAGTGGAGGGTGTGAGGGAGGGTGGATTTGAGGGGGGAGAAGTCTTCTTCTGTGGGGACACGAGGAGGCATTTTGTTGTGAGTTTTATGAAGTGGTGATATGTGATATGTGGTGATGATGTGATAGTGCTGAGGTTGGGTTTATGAGATTGAGAATTGTTGATGATATAAGAGCGGGGCTTGAGTGTTACTTGATCTGGGGAAACGTCACATGGAGTTGCTCTGAAACATTTGACAACGCAGTCATAACAAACAAAAGCTCGTTTGATTCACAGTATCACCAAACACTCCCAACCTGCACCTATCAAAGAACTCCGGAGCACGGAGGAAGTACAATTTACGGCGCGGGATCGGAAGAAAGTGGGGGCCATCGGAGCCGACTCAGTCAACGTAAATCATGTCTTTAAATATCTAAATCTGGACCGCTAATATCGAAAACGACAGTATCTAGAAGCACACCAAACGCGGTGCTTTTGTATATACCCATACATATCAAACAAAAACCATCAAATCATTTTCGCTGAACCAAATCATCTTTATCCAAGCTCCGGGCTTTGACCCGCGAAGGACCGGGCTTCATCTTGGTCCACTCGCCGTCAGGCGTCCAGATACCAGCCTTTGTATAATCTCCGCTATCGCTTCCATCCATGTATGCAAAACGGAAATATTCTGGTAGATTCAAGCTGCTGTTTCTGGTCCAAACAAAATCACGCTTGGCGTCTATATCGCCGAAATATGTTCGGAATCGTTCCACGTCGTTGACTAGGATGCTTATACCGTCGTACAACTGGGCCGGCGGCTCGTTCCAGTTGAAAGTGATGTTTGACACAGCGTCGGTTCCAACGCCGAGATTGATGACCGGGGTTGGAATTGTGGGCAGTCGCGAACCCTTTTGAGCGTCGCCCTGCAAGGCTGCGGATGTTTGTAGCACTGGGTCAAAGCCCCATCGAGCAATACCGCTGATGAAAAGACCGACGAGGATTCCTTGGTATAGCAAAGCTGGTCGTGTCTGCATGCTTGTTCCGGAGAGAAGCAAGAGAGCAATGATATAATGGTGTATTCGTAGACTGAGTCCTGGAATGGTAAGTGAGATAAGAATGGCTCCCACGAGAAGTGCATATAGCTTGAGGTACTTGATCAGGCGTCCTTCTTGCCTAAAGAACCACACCTGTGAAGTAATGATTGCTGCAAGCAAAATTATAATAACAGCCAGAGCACCCCTGGCACCTGGCTGCTGGTCTAAATCGTGCTTGTTGAGTCGCTGGATGGGGATGAAACTGAGGGTATAGTTCTCCATACCCCCAACCCAGCATCCGCCTAACCATAAGATGGTCTTTTCGATCTGGGCTGTGAGGCCGTGAAGGGTACGACGGACACCCATCTTGTCATACATGACCCATGCACAAAACATGGCAGGCAGAAATTTACCGATCAAGTTGGAGAACAATGCCGCAACAGAGACATGTGGGGGCGGATCAAGGGCCATACCAACAGTCCAGAAAATGCCCGTGAAGACAGAGAAAAAGAACAAAGCCGGCGAATTGGTGAAGAGAGAAAGAACTCCTGTGAAGACGGTCGAGACAGCCAACAATTCCCATCGCGAGTCGCTAGAAGAACAAGTTACGTCTGGCGCAAAACGGAAGGACAAGGGAAAGTATGAGTCGAACCCCACGCTTGAAATTCCGTGATGCTTGGAAGCAGTGTATTCTTGATCACGACCGATCAACTCAACCACGCCACAGCCACCATTTTCGTTGGAAATAACGCCGGCGTGAATAGCAGCCGCACATACGAACGAATCTCCGCGATAAACCGGCTCGTCAGATCCATTGGTTCCAGGACCACCTACAACCATGGGCGCATAGATAACTTCTTGATTCCCAACCGCTCTGGGGTTGAGAACATGGTAGCTTTCGCAATTGGCCCTGCATCTGAAAGGGAATCCGCTGCCGTTGAAAGGACGGCAATCAGTTCCATCCAAACCACATGTGTTGCCTCTACCCCAGTATGAAACGCCGCACCCAATGGTCTGAGGCATGCCCCATCCTTCAATCTCACTCGCAACTGAGTCTCGGCGCTTGACGAGGGCAAAAGTGACGATCCAGATGGACAGATAGAAAAATACAAGCCAAAGACGGTGTTTTCGTCTAGGTATAAAGCGCTCGAGGAGAAAGAGGGGATATTCTTGTATGGTCGGGAAGAATGGCTTTATGCGATACGGCTGGGGATTTGTAGGCCCATGAGACCATTTGGCGACCCAGTTGACGCTTCGTCGAACAGGGTATGGAACCCATTTCCATCGTTTCCATGAGCTCTCGTCCTGTATGAAGCGTGGGGTTGGAGGGTCGCTATCGTCGACTTCTAAGCGAGAATTGGACTCGAGAGGCGCATCCGGGTGGTTCGCATTGCTTCTGTCGTGCTCATTGTCGCTGTTACTGTTGCTGCCGCTGACGGGCACAACGCTGACGTCTATAGGGTCGGGGCCTGCCATTAGAGGTTGAGATTCTTCCTCTTCATGACTCACCATTATGGGAGGATAAAAGAAGTAAAAGGGGACAAAGACAGCAGGTATGCAAGAAAATCAATCAATTGCGTATCGACTTGGCTCTGGTGGCTCTGGCTCGGCGGATTTGCCTTCCTTGGGGGTGCCGGAAGACCCGGTGGAGGAGTGCAGGAAAGTGGAGAAGAAGGATCCGGACGCCTTATCGGGGTGAGTAGATTCGTGTTTCGCAAGGGTCTTTTTGCGTCGCACGTAGAGTCGTCGGATCTTGTAATGGGGAAAGATGATAGGCGATAGAATCAGGATGCATCATGAGTGGGTTATCGTTGGCCATTAGATCTGATTGTTTATTGCCTCGATGCGACACAATAAGACGCTGGACTGTCACTGAAGGGTTGCAGAATTGATTGGTTTAGCATCAGCCCTGCGGCCCGGAAATGGTTCCCGTCAGAAGTGCCTAGAGACGCTAAGAAGCAGGTACAGATACAGTACAATGACAGGCCTTGAACCAATTACAGGATGTCAGAGACACTTTTATCAACTCGGAGAAACATCACTGCTCTTTGCTGCCTACTCCTCACGCAATCAACACAATCAACAAAATCAATATCTCGAGTCTCGAGTAGAGATTAATCTTATGTGGATGATCTATAATGGGAGAGATCTTTGTTAGGAGGTATGTTGGAATGCTTGGCCTACGTTTCGGGCCACCATAGAGAACGCCGAGCAACATTAACTAGTTCAATTCGGGCGAAATAACGAAATTCCTGCAATATTTCTATTGATATCGAGGGGCGGTTTTTGTATTAAAACTAGTTATGTATGTTCGTAAGCTTGAGTTGCGGAGAGGAGAGTATTGGTTCGCTAATCGAGGACTGTGGTAGTGAGAACCACACGATAAAGAGATACAAGTAAGCTGTCACCAACCATCAGGTCCTGTATCTAGGCAGCTGTGAGAGAGTAGGCGTTTCCTCTGTATGAGGAATGTCGAAGTCCTTGGAAAATTCTGACCTAGGAACCCGGTATTTCGCCTTATTCGACATCCAGAAAACGACAAAGAAGAGTAACGCTCCGGCTGCATACTTGGGGCACTTTTCTTATTCAGATATTAGCACAGTATATACAGAGAGCCACTACTACCTACCGCAATTTCCAACCGAAAATTGCTTATTTTCCTGAGGAGGGTCTGGCTGAGGAGGGTTTCCGCCAGCACTCTTGGTTTGTTGGGAAACCCGAGGGGGGATCGGTCGTTGTGACAAAAAGCGCATAAAGGGTATGGAACGAGACGAATTCAAAGATGCGACTGGCCCTCTAGCAAAGGCCCGAGGGATATTGAAGAGTATTGATGCCATGTTGGTATAATCGAGTGTCCTGCGGATTTCGTTAATGATGGGCGTGGTGATGTTGTGGTTGAGTTAAAGCAGATTCATGGCAAGTCATTTGTGAACAAGTTTCCTCCGAGAGTTAACCGGGAAAAAGAAGGTCCCCAAGAAACTCAAAAGTTTTCAAATTTCCAGGCACTTGTATCCCAAAGGCTGTTGCAGTCTAAGTTTGGGCACTTCAGGAGCCTGTACTGCCTATGGCACTGTCACTTACAAGAACCTGCTGATATACCTGGAAATTTATAACGAAGCTCACGCACCATATCTACCGTACTTCAGTGTATGTATCTGGACAATTCTCTGTTAATTTGAGTGTTAGTTAGTATCGTTAGGCTCAATTATTGACCGCATAAAAGTCTAAACAGCGTTCAGAAAATGCTCACATCGAATAAAGTTACAAGAGCTTCGAAGAACTTTACCAAACTTATAAAACCACAGGTCCTCTCTCACGATTTGTTCACGCCTCTCAACTCGGCTCACTACATCTATCTGCACGCTTTCAACTACACCCTCACCATGACCTCTCTATCACCCAGACTCTCTCGAGTCGCGCAGTCTGCTGTACAGTCTATTACCATGTCACAGATGTCTCAGATGTTGGACCAAACTCGAACCTCTCGCGCTTCACATTCTTTGTTTCCGGCCTTTGGGCGCGCTCCAATGCAACATTCATTGTTTCCATCGATCTATCGCCATCAGGTTCGAACGCAGCATACCACACCAACGGTTCGCCAGCGTATGTCATACCAACTAGATCGTGAGATACAGAAAAAACATTTCGATTATGGTGGCCTTAAAGGTGAAAGTCACCAAATCAGAAGCTCCTGTGAGTAGTATCGTTTTCTATGTTAGCTCACGATGTACTAATTCTTTCACAGCTGAAGCAAACCTTCGTGTTTTATGCTATGGAGTTGTTTTCTTTTCAGTCGTGGGCATTATAGGGCGAGTCTTAGGGTTGATTTCCGATGACTCAAACTAAGAAACCCCAGAAAAGGAACTCCTTCCTTTGCCTGGTTTTCTTGGAAAGAGTGTTGTTGAAGCTAGCAATGCAGTGGCGACAAATCACGAAGAAGGTAAAGAAATCAGAGGGACTCGTCCAAACAGGGTCGTCATATATAGTACATGCAAGCCAAGTTCAAAGGGGTCTGCAAAGAAAGCTACTCCTCCAACTAGAGGTAATCGATATTGGGTGCCAAGGCTCGAGACAATGATGTTTATTTACCCTAGAGTGTTGTGATCACTCTGGTTGATAATCGTGCTGGCATTGAGAAGTGTTCTTGGGGCGTCATCCAGAATCAGATGGAGTATCAACACAAGGAATAATCTATTTCTTCTTGACTGTGGATATAGAAAGCCTCAATTGCTTATGTTTTGACCATCAGTTTAAATATGGTTGCCAATAATGGTGGAAAGACAGTTCGTTTGATAAAGCAAGCAAGCAAAACTATGTACTTGGCTTATAACAATGGAGGACTCACGAGATAGATCTCCATAAAGAAAGAACTTTTTTAAAAAATTCCCAATACGAAAGTATTGACCCGGTGATCCTGCGGCTTCCATGGTGTTGAAGCATCAACGACTTACATCGGCTTATCCTCGGAAAGGACCGACACAGTACGGAAGGTGCGCACCCGCACGTGCTTCCCACATCCAATTATCTAGATAATCCTTGCTGCAAACACTCAAAGGGTCTGTCTCACAAACAGCTTCACTGGCTGTATAAGGAAAACGCAACCTGGCTGTATCTTTTAAAGACCTTACGTTTCATGTATCAAACGCTTTAAATCTCACTGAGATTCTCGTTATATCTTCTAGTATTTTGCTGGTCGTCATCTCTTCCCACTTCTACATTTTCCCTCTAAACTTTGTCATGTCAATATGACCCAACCTAGATCACAAGAATCGACACTCACAATGTTTGAGCTACTAAAACCCGCTTCTGGTGAAGCAGGAGTTGCTCGCTTGGGACGTTTAGCTTTTGCTGGTGGGCGTAGAACGATGCAGACACCAAACTACATCGCCGTTGCATCACGAGGAGTTGTCCCTCACCTCACTCCAGACAATGTTACAAAGCACACGACCTTTGACGCATCATACCTGGCGATAGAGGATTGTATGGAATACAAACATTGACTTGGTAGAATATTCTGACTGGATATAGTTCTCGAAAAAGCACAACCTCCCGTGCTTCAACTACCACCCGGAACACCAAGAAATCTTCAGAGCTTCACAGCTTTTCCGTCAGATAGAGCCTTGGTCCTCGGTCCAAGACGGTTTCCAGCTGTGGTGACACCAGTTGGAAACACTGATCACCACGTCAGCATCTTTACCTCTACCGGTTTCCGCAAACTCACAATCCCCGAATTCGCAAAGACTATTGAGCTCACTCAACCAGATATCGCCATCCCTCCAGCTGACTTGTTCCATTCAAGCAATACTCCCTCGTCTAAACGCCAGATTCGTATGGTAGAGAGGACAGAAGAATGGGTAGACAAGTTCTTCCATATTCTAGACCCCAAGGGCCGCCTCAAAGACATGGGCGTCTCTGTCTTTGCCCCTGTGCTCCCTGTCGAGTACCCTATACAGTGGGACTACCTGCGATATCTTGCAGAAGACGTTCGAGACTCCCTCTCTGGTCTTGCCGTGTATGATGTCAACCTTGTGCCTGAACTGGTTAACTACCCCTCACTTGGAGATCTACCACGACTGTCCTTTGGCCCTTCTAAAAGTCCCCAAGATCTGTTGCGACAGGTTGCTCTCGGCATTGATGTATGCACGGTACCTTTCGCCAACACCGCATCTGATGCAGGTATCGCCCTATTATTCACCTTCACACCCCCTGAGTCATCCAACCTGCAGCCCCTGGGTATCGACATGTGGTCCGAGGAGCATACGACATCCCTGCAGCCTCTAGTGGATGGTTGCCAATGCTACACTTGTACCAAGCACCACCGAGCATTCATCAAGCACTTGCTGAATGCCAAGGAGATGCTGGGCTGGAGTCTGCTGCAAATCCATAACCACGCCATTCTCAGTGCGTTCTTCGCTGGTATTAGGGAAGCCCTTAGCGAGAGCACTGAGAAGTTTGAGGAGCTTCATAAGAAGTTCCTGGCCGTATACGAGCCAGAGATCCCCATTGGAACTGGACAGAGGCCTCGAGCCAGGGGTTACCACTTCAAGAGCATTGCTGGCCAGACTAAGATTAACGAACCTAGCTGGCAGTTATATGATTCGGTCGATGTCAGTCCCCACCCCGAGGCCATTGCAGAACCTCTTGCAGCTGTCGAGGGTACATTGCCCATTGATGGGGTTGCACCGAGCCTGGACAAGTGACAGAACTAATGTATCCGGCTGCTCATGTCATGTCAGGTACGGTTTCCGTTGAGAGACCATTCCGACAATCTGGCTCGGTCCACCTTTGACTGCACGTTGATCAAATGCAGCTTTGAGCTGGAAAGGAAACACCGAATTGAGGTCAGCTTCTGGGACGCATGCTTTAACTACAATAAACTACTGATATATATGATTACACCACTGTTGGGTTTGTCAGTTATGGCAGTGTACTTATCCATGACGCGATTCCCCAATTTATCCCATCTGTGTCTTCAACCTTTATCAGCATATACGAGCAGGATCATCTGGTACGCCATTCAGTGCTGTGATCTGGGACACATAGTCAGCACCAAATAAAAGCCAATTCTTTTTACCTCATAATTTCATTCTGAGTGAATCATTCTGAAAAACCTGAAGCTGATCACAGTGGTTGAGACCAGAGGGAATTCACAGGCTAAGTCTAATTGCAAGCCAAGGACAATTGGCAAAGAAGCTGATTGACTGATAATATTGAATAGAACATATTTCCCGACAAAAAATTGAGTTATGAATAAAACCACAATGACAGTCAGTCAATAAGGGCCAGTTGTGCTCGAGATGGCGTTACGCCTTCTACACGAAGCAGTCATCGGAGATGCGACTCAAAACCAACTAAAGAAAGCGGCCGACAAGTCCCGATCGAGTTGAGCGAAAAAGAAAGAAAACAAGCTTGACTATAGAGTTAGATCCAAAGAAAGAAGCTATGATCCGAGCTCTTCTACCTGAAGATCTGTGGAGTTACGGGAGCAGGGGTTGTACAGCCAATAGGAAGATTCAATCTGCCCACGAGCGGCATTTGAGCTCCTCATGAAGCCACAGCCGAAGGTCCTTTCATCGTAACTGCAAGTGGGCAAATGAAAATCCGTCAGTGATCTCGGCTGACTGGGATATCATGAGCCGGTTGGCGTTGACATTTCGGTCAACCACTTTGGAAGAGATGCATGCTAGGCATGTAAGCCAAGGATCGGTCATGGACCAGGGAACCTCATGTTGACAATGAATATCATGGCACCTGGGCCAGACGATGAGGTATGATTGACCTGTTCCCGCTAGCACCTACGCCATGGGGAGAACACCCCCGATGCTGCCATGACAAGCAGAACGAGGTTAACAAGCATCGGAACTAGTGGCAGGGTCCTTTTGCAAGGAACGGCCCTGGCACAACTTATACACGTGCTATCATCCGCCATCATGAGGCGCCAATCGCTTCAGTAATGCAACGGTACGGGTGCACTTTTTTCATCCCAACATGATGGAACAGGCAACACAGCTCTGTCGATCTAAACCAGCTTTGGACGTTGTCCTTGCTGTCTCCAGAACTCAATTGGCTCGATGCAACGCGCCGTTAGGCCAAGATCAGTTCATCATCAGTCTTTTCAACTTGGCCCACTGAGGAAGGCGGAATGTTCATCCATGACATGGTATTGCTTCTCGGACGAGAATTTGTCTTCCGAAAGGTAACCATACACGTGGGATTGTCGCACCGAGACGAGTTATGGTTATAAATGATGCTACCCTCGCCGAAAGTTTAAGCTGTTGAGCTCCCCTCAAGCTGCACTTGCTCGCTTCTTTTACGCCAACCATCAGCTTCCGCCTTCCAATTCTTGGAAACAGAGCAGAGCTTCGTCGCAATGGTCAAGTTCAATACCATTGCCGCCTTTGCGGCCTCAATTGCCGCTGCCTCGGCGCAAACTTACCAGCGTCTGGGCACATGTCCTACGCTTGGTTGCGTTCTTCCCCCGGACCAAAGTGATTTCCTTCCCGGACAACTCTTTGACTTCCGTGTCGAGGTCCACGCTCCCGTCAATGGCTCTGAGGCCGCCCACGATGGCAAGCCCGACCAGAAGTTCAAGGTGACCATCGCCAAGGAGGGCGAGAAGGCCAAGGACTTTGCAAAGGCATTCGGCCTCAAGGAGCCCAAGGTCGAGACATGGAAGTTTGACTGGTATGAGGACCTCTTCGCTGAGGACCAAAACAAGCCAAGCATTGTCAACGTTGCCTCCAAGATCTATCGCAAGATCTCCCTCAACGAGCCCGGCAAGTACACCGTTACTCTGAACTACTATAACGGCGAGAAGACCACTGCCGAGTGGACTGTTCGCCCGCTCCAGACCAAGCGAAAGGCCAAGAACGTCATCTTCTTCATTGGTGATGGTATGACCACCAACATGGTAAGTTTGCTTGCGAAGAGTAGGACTTGTGGAAGCTAATTGGGCGTGACAGATCACCGCTGCTCGTCTCTTGGGACACAAGAGCATCAACGGAAAGTACCAGACTCTGATGAAGCTGGACGAGTTCCCTGTGCTCGGCCACCAGATGACCCACTCGATCGATAGCTACATTACCGACTCTGCCAACTCTGCTTCCGCTCTGTACAGCGGTCACAAGAGCACTGTCAATGCTATGGGGTAAGAAAACTCCCGAGAAATCACGAATCCGAGCTAACAAGTGCAGTGTCTATGCCGACTCTTCTCCCGACCCCTTTGACGACCCCAAGGTTGAGACAATTGTCGAGATCTTCAAGCGTATTTGGGTAAGTCTTGGCTTCAATCAAGTTTTAATTATCATTCTAACTTAATCAGGGCGGTGCCTGGGGTGCTGTTTCTACCGCTTACCTTGCCGACGCTACCCCCATTGCCCTCACCGGTCACACCCGTCTTCGAGGCCAGTACGGTCCCCTGATCGACCAGGCTCTTAACGGAAACAGCAACTACAGCTGGACCAAGCACGAAGGTCCCGATGTTTTCTTCGGTGGTGGTGCCGAGAACTTCATTGCTGGCAAGGGCTCCTACCAAGGCAAGGACTACTACAAGGAGTTCCAGAAGAAGGGTTACACCGTATCCCACAACAAGACCTCTCTCCTCAAGGCTGACAAGAGCAAGCGTGCTCTCGGTGTCTTCTGCCGAAGCAACCTTCCTGTCTGGCTTGACCGCAATGTCTTTACTGACAACATCGAGGGTCTCGAGAACGACCCAACTGGCAAGGAGGCCGATGCTACTGACCTGCCCGGTCTTAAGGACATGACCCTCAAGGCCATCGACGTTCTTAGCACTCGTGGTAAGGACAAGGGCTTCTTCCTCATGTCCGAGGCTGCCTCTATCGACAAGCAGATGCACGCTCTCGACTACGACCGTGCTCTCGGTGACCTTCTCGAGCTTGACGACACTGTTCGTGCTACTATTGAGAAGCTCAAGAAGCTTGACATTCTCGATGAGACCCTCATCATTGTCTCTGCTGATCACGGTCACGGTTTCGAGTAAGTTTTCCACATGCTAAAACTCATGATTTTCAATTGCTAACAACTGCAGTGTCTGGGGCTCTGCCGATACCGAATACCTCTCCGAGCAGGAGGACGACCGTGCCAAGCGCCGTGCTATTGGTACCTACGAGAAGTCTGGCCAGTCTCAGTACACCAAGAAGGCCAAGGGCATCAACTACGGCACCGGTGCCAACTTCCCTACCAACTGGGAGCCCCGATATGCCATCGCTGGTGGAGTTGGTGCTGCTCCCGACCGCCGCGAGAACTACAAGGTCCACAAGAGCCCTCGTGAGGCCGCCGTCGAGCTCAAGGATGGCGACTACTATGTCAACCCTGAGGATGCTCCCGATGGCTTTGTTATCAACGGCACCATCAGCACTGATAACAGCCAGGGTGTTCACTCGCTGACTGATGTCCCCGTCTACGCTCTTGGCCCTTGCCAGGATACCTTCGGTGGTACATACAGCAACATCGACATCTTTTACAAGATCGCCAACTGCCTTGGTCTTGCTCAAGGCCAGAAGCACGGCTACTAAAAAGCTTTATATTTAGCGGCGGTGGCGCATTTATGACGAGATGAACGAGCGATGTAAATATAGTAGAAGATAAAAAAGCAACCTGCAAGGTGTAATAAGACGAAATAATTGAGTAACAATGAATCAACGTGATTACAGATGACCCTATCTGCCACTCTCACCTCTAAAACATATATTGGCATGTTGGTTAAAATCATAAAGATTACAACATATGGGTGTTCCATACAAGGCAATGCCCCAACCCGCAAACATCGACCAACCTATCACTGTGATCTAGATCTTAATCAAATAGCACGAAGCTTTCGTTGCAGTCAAATTCACAGCGAAGGGGGCCATAATTGATATAACATTTGTGCATGCCAGGAATTCACAGTTGTCAGGGTAATCTTGTGCATTCTTGTATGGAATCTTCGTCTAAGAAGGTTACAAGTAGATGACCTCCAGTCATTTCAGTTATGATCCCATTGTGTTCCCCAATGTGTGCAACAAATTTCAAAAATAATTCCGAACGCCCCCTAAGTCATCAATCGTCGTCCTTTGTTACATTGAACGTTGAACCCTCATATCTCATACATCAGATGATTCCTGGTCGAGTTGTGGATGAGTTCCCTAATAAAAGATCTGCCTGCCAATGTCGTGAGTGGACATCTAATCCGTCGCCTGGAGGCCAAGCAGATCCAGCATGTCCATGACGCCGTCCATGTCGACAGTCTCTGGATCATCATGGCGCTTGCGACGAAGACAATCGCCGTTGATCCAGATGGTGTTGGCGCTGTTCTCGTGCGCGTAGGCTCGAAGCTTCAGGGCCTCAGGGCAGCGGAATCCGCCAGCAATGATGAGCTGGATGCCCCGAGACTGTTTACAAATGGTTCCGAGGAGTTCAACGTGACTGTTGAACTTTCCTGGTCCTCCAGTTGTCATTACACCAGTGAAGCCAATGTTGACGAGTTGAGGGATGATGTCGCTCCAGTCTCCGCTCTGGGCGAAATGATCGAATGCACGGTTGAAGACACATCCATACGGCTTGGCTGCGTTGACGAGCTGGGTAGATTGGGCTCGGTTGAGAATAATTCTCTCCTTCAGGGCCTCAGTTGACCCTTCCTGGTTTCGGCTCAGACATCCAAAGACGAAAGAATCGCCACGAAGAGGGTTCATGACACCGGTCTCCTTGAGCTTGAAGATGGAATCGCACATCTCGGCAAACTCGTCATCTGAGTAGAGGTAGTCTTGAGACTCGCCGACAGCAGAAGCATCAGGAGCTCCACGGGGGCGGATGACACAGCTGATGGGGATATGAAGCTTGTCTTTCAGGTACTCGAGTTCTTCGATCTCAGGGGTGAGACCACCCACGCAGGCGGAGTCTTTACGACAGAGAAGAAGACGTTTTACGCCAAAGTTGGAGGCTTTGAGGGCATTATGAGAGCCGTAGACTGTTACCTCTAGGGGGATGGGTCGGAAGGGCCCAGTAGGAGGGGCATACAACTTATAGAGTCTCGGGCTGGACATTGTGAACTTGAGGATATCACCAGTCGAAAGAGTTGGAAGTGTTTATGCTTTGTAATGGTCAAGTTTGCAGAAGATGATTTGGGGAAAGAAGGCAGATGCAAGTTATAAGAATACGTTCTCGTCTGGTCTGATGATAAGGTCATTGTGATCAATCTTATGAAACACTTATGCACGGCGAGTTACAAGTACTGGTGGTAGCTTCCATTGTTGAGTGCATCAATGAGGAACTCTGTTGCTGAATAACAATAAATTTGTCATATTTCTTTATTGTACATTATCTTTTGAAGTAGATGCTTGAGTCAATCTTCATTTGCTGTAGTCCTTTTTTTTTTTTTTTGGTGTTTAGGCCAAACCACATTGGTAGGCCATTGCGATCGTGATTCAGTAGCAGCCATTAAAATGACCGAATATTTCTTTGTTAGGCACAATGCGGATTCGTCATGGCCAGCAGAATGACATGCTATTGCCAGGTCAACTATTGTTGTTATTGCATGCAGATGTTCTTGGAGCTTCTCAAGTTGTCTCTCCTGGCCCAAGCTTCTTCGGACAATTTCGTATTGTTGCAATATACATGGGTAAGGATCTAGAAGGGAAAGTGTGTATGCAACATGTATGTGGATAATAAGTTGGTGGCAATGTATATTTCTATGAATAATGAATGACATTAGAGTGGGTATTAGAGCACGAATACCTTGGGACTACAGAGTATTGCTCATCGTCTCTGATGAGATGAGGCTTCTTTTCTCTTCTTCCCCCTCCAGAGATGAATCAAATCAATTAAACACGTCCCTTTCTGTCAAGGATACCCCGCCTAAGAAAATCTGCAGTGAATCACCCACCCCCTGTAAAGAATCATAAAGCTTCCATTTATAGTGGGGATGAGTGACAACTGAACCACTAAAGCCACGCGTTTCTGCAATACTTTTAGGGGACCTGCAGAGGCAAAAAAATGACCGTGAAAAAACAACAGGGGTCCATTGGCGCGGGGCTTGAAGGCGAACCAATGACATCAGCAGAACCCCACCAAAAAGAAAAAAAAAGTTGATTTTCACCGCTGGGGAGGGAGCTTTTACAGCAGAATCCAGAGACTGAGAGGCAAGTGCATGGAGCTTTTTGATGGGACGAGATGAGATTTTTTTCTCTTTTAAAACTGGATTAGTAGCTGCGGGTAGTCCTTTTTAGTCAACAAAGTAAATAAATAAAAAAAGCTCTTCTCCTCCCCTTCACCGTCCTTCCTTTCTTCTCTCTTCCCTCATACAAATCTTTCATTCTTTCCGTGCACTTTTCAATAACAAGATACCCCTCTCTCAAGTATTTCCTTGAGATTATATGCGTCCCGAAGCTTTCAGTTCATCATTCAAAATGTCTGCCGGCGATATGCAAGACGAGCAGCTCAAGGAGGCTCTCATCACCTACGAGAAGCTCCAGGGCATCGAGGATGACTTTGAGGATGTCGAGCTCGAGATCCGTAAGTTACTCTACTACCAGACAACCCATGGCAATTGCTAACAACAAACAGTCCGTCAGCAGGACAAGCTCACCAAGGATCTCTACGTCCGACGTGCTGAGGTTGTCTCCAAGATCCCCCAGTTCTGGCCCCTCGTCTTCGAGCAGTCCCCTCCCGAGGTTGACGAGTACATCCAGCCCAGCGACTCTGAGCTCCTCCTCAACGCCCTGACCGGCCTCTCCGTTGAGCGCTTCGAGCTTCCCAACGGCGACCCTCGCTCCATCGCCATCAAGTGGGAGTTCAAGGAGAACGAGTGGTTCGAGGACAAGGTTCTTGAGAAGAAGTTCTACTGGCGTTTCCACAAGGACGGCTGGGCTGGTCTCGTTTCCGAGCCCGTCGACATCAAGTGGAAGGAGGGCAAGGACCTGACTAACGGCATGCTCAGCCTCGCCAAGAAGGTCCACGACGAGGAGAAGGCCGGCCAGAAGCCCGGTGAGACCGAGAACTCCAAGAAGCTCCTTAAGCTCATGGAGGAGACCGGCATGGGAGGTGTCAGCTTCTTCTCCTGGTTCGGTTTCCGTGGCCGCAAGGTCACCCCCGAGGAGTCCGAGGAGGGCCGCAAGATCGACGAGCAGAAGAAGGCCGACCGCAAGGCTGGCAAGATCGAGGAGGATGACGATGATGACATGGATGAGGACGATGATGATGATGAGTACGAGTACGAGATCTTCCCTACTGCCGATGACCTCGCTGTCTTCATCGCCGAGGACCTTTGGCCCGGTGCCATCAAGTACTTCAGTATGTATACCCGTTTTACATTATGAGATCTGTCAGTTCTAACAATCAACAGCCAACGCTCAGGATGCCGATGATATCCCCAGCGACCTCGAGTTCGAGGAGATGGATGAGGATGACTCTGATGATGAGGCCCCTGCTCTGGCCAAGGGTACGTTTTAAAAAGTTCCTTCCATTTAAATGCCGACATACTAATTGCTTGTTACAGCTTAAATTACCCATGAGTTACGGAAGACATGAAGACTACGACAAAATAAGGATACCGGTATAGAAAATTGGGATGGGTCTACCTAATCAACATAGATAAGATTATTGGTAGTTTAAAAGGGTTAAATGGAAAGAATTCACCAACTGCGTCTCATGTCTCTTGATCTGATAAAAGAAAAACGTGCATGTGAGACACCAAAAATGTCAGCATTAAGAGCTTTCCTCTTACTAGTCAGAAAAGTGGGGCACAATGGCCTTCAATGATGTCAGGGCACCTGCAAATCCGGGGTAGTAAAGCCTGAGAGCTGTTAGAGAGCTTCCTCTTTGTGGCTGTGGCCTTTTTTAGTTGAACGAGGAGTTCTGGTCATGCATAAAACCACGTCCACTCTCAGAATGATTCCACATCATTACTAACTCGGACTTCATCAACCACTAAAGCGGCACAACTCTAAAGTGCGACATCCGAGAGGGTCGAAGCTCCAACTGCAAAAGATCCTAGATTTGTCAGCCCATATTCTGTGATATCATTGTCAGTAAAAAGGACACATAACATATTGTCTCTTGTTGTTTGTTGTTATACAAAGGGGGACGTTACTCCATGTCACCTTCTTGCTATTTATATATAACTCGAGCCTTCTCCTCCTCATGTGGTCGAGGATAACTTCAAGAGTCTTTGTGCGACCGACTCCAAGAATTACAAGTCTGACCAATAAATATTCAACAATGGCTACTCCCTTCCAAATTCAAGTCGAGCCTCAGAACTCTGGGCTGCTAGGATTCAAAGTTGGTCAAAGTGAGGCTTCAAAGGTGACTGACTTGCTTCAAAAGGATCTCGAGGTACTTCAATTCCATCCCGTTTATATGTAAGAGGCTAACACGATACAGAATCACCATGTCTTCTTCAACGAGTCAGGTTTCCACGACCACGTAAATGTTATCCCCATGTTATCATATAATGTTACCTAACTAAAAGCGTTCAGCTTGTGCATCAAGTCCTTACATTGTATGGCACCGGCGCAACAACAGATATTCTTACCAAAGCCTATGATGCCAACAAAACTTACCAACTCAAAGCCATGAAGCCAAAGTCCGATGTAATTGACAGACTAGAGCACGGCTCGGATTGGTCTGAGTATCTTGGCAAAGGGCGCAACTACGCCACCTTCTTTCGCTTCTTCCAGGATGAAATAGAAAGAATTGGTTGGCAAGATACTCTCAAAGAGTATCTCTTCAAAGACGACGCGCGAGGTCGCGATATGCAGAGCCGTCTCTTTGCCGGTGTCCTTCATCCGCTCATCCAGCTTCTTTACGGAATGGAATGGGAGCAGCCCATGATCATCGCTGCGGCTCTCGCGCAGACTGCTGTTCATCGAGATGATTATCATGAGTTTCTAACTTCAGCGGCTAAGAAAGCTGAAAGTGATAATGCACCGCCAAGGATGAAGACTATTCCCGGGCTTTATGAGGAGGTCGTAAAGAACGAGAAGCTTGTAAAGAGTTCGCACTGGGAGGATTCAAATCGAGTATTTGATGGTGTTCTCGCCAGAGAAAAGGAGGAGATGATTAACTTAGCGGCGAGGGTGCGAATCGATAAGAATGAGTTGGATGAAAGAGCAGCGGAGATGGTACATAACGCTGCCTTTGTTGTTGCAGGTGCTGCTTTCCATCCCCCTTACCATCCCAGATTTGACTTTATTCTTATGTAAGTACGCTGTCTACTCTAAAAGATAGTTTCTAACCACTACAGGCATCACACAACATCTACGCCTTTCTTCCTCGTTCTGAACAAGCAATCGTGGATTCCAGCGTCTACCAAAGCGCGTCTCCTAGAGAACAAGATCCGCATGGATATCTTGCAATACATCGCTCGCGGTTCACCTGCTCTCAGAGTGGACATGCTTCGGGATTACAAGCCTAAAGACGGAGATAAGCTAGTAGAAAAGCCAGAGGATTTGTTCCCGAGAATCCATAAAATCATAGATGATGGACATACTGTCAAGCTGGCGAGGGCACTTATGCTGGCGCAGCGAGTGACAGAGCCTTATCAGGATAGAGATTGGGTGCGAATTAAGGACGGCGAGTGGCTCAAGGCAGTGTATGTGTTGATGGATGCAAACGAAGAGGCCGATAGTCAGGAAGGGACCATGTGGGTTCGATCAGCAGGTTTTGACGAGGCGTGGGAAGAGATTCCCAAGGCAAAGATGTAAAATACCCAAGAGAAAGGACATTGTATAATAAGTATGCATGGGTATTATCAATCGTGTTTTGCCGTCTAATCTAAGCCAATCCATTCATCAGATCCCGCATCAGACTCCTCATCCCCGTCAGCAGCCATGAGCTTCACATCCACATCTTTTCCACTATCCAACGCCGTAACATCCTTCTTTTCGGTCTTTTCCTGCGCTTGGCCCAACAAGTAATCAACCATGTAAACATTCTCATCAGCAAGCCTCCTGATCTCGTCCCTCATCTTGGCGACGGCTCGTGCGACAACTCTCAACTCGATATCGGCCTTGGCGCGGTTCGCGGATAGCCAAGCTCCGTGCTTATCGACGATAGCCTTGATCCATACGAGGCAGAACTCAATGTGTGGTGACTCCTCGGTCTGGGCGGCGACGAATCGGAGGAGACGAGAGACGTAAATGGTTGGTAGGTCGGCAACAACAAGGGGGATTTCGTGAGAGGGAATAGCTTGGAAGACACGCTTGATGAGTCCGGCTTCGTTGAGGCGGAATGCCATCACCAGAGCCTTGAGGTAATCTTGCTCAGTCTCGAGAACAGCCAGGGTCGAGGCAGGTGTGATTTCCATATTCAAGTCGAAAGGATCAAACTGGATGTCCTGGTCCAGGCTGTAGATCAGGAGACCTTCTGTAGAAGCAGCACAGAACGCAGTGCCGGCAGGTGAGAAACCAATTCCAGTCACGCGCACCTCTGGTACCTTCTTTCTCGCTGAAGGATCGCCACGTTTTGATCCTGGCAGCGTGCTATCCACGCGGTCTTCACGGTCTGAAGCCTCCTGGTCATCAAGCTCTCCAGCTGGGCCAGCCTCGGTCAGAAGCTTGCTGTTGAGGAACTCCTGAGTACCAGAAAGGGACAAGTTCACACTGACGGTGAACTTCTTTAATAGCACCATGGTGGTAACTGAGTACAAACAGATGTACTTGCTGTTACCACCGGCCAACAGACAACTACCGTCGGTGCTGTATCGAATAGTGTTGAAGCTCTTCGTTCCGGCCATGTTTGCTGCTGTTCGGCGGTCTGTAAGCTTTCGGCCACCAGAGACATCCCTTCGGCCGTCAACTCCAGAGGTTTGCTCGGCGTCTGTCACAGACCAGAAGGTTAATTGTCCATCTAGTGTCGAAATGGCTAGTTGAAGTGAGTCTGGTCTGACAGCAATGTCGAGAACATCAGCCTGGAGTTGAAGAGGTTCGCTCGTTTGTGTCCTGCTGAAGATGGACCAAATACGGGCTGTGCGGTCCCAAGAACCACTGATCAGAGAGTTACCGTTGGGTGTGAATGCTAAAGACGAGACTGGGCCTTCATGGCCTGATAGCTGATCAAGGAGCTGACCGGTCTGGACGGACCAAATGTGAATATCGAAGGAATCGAGGGAACCAGCAGCTACAACTTCACCACTGGGATCAACTGCCATGCAAGAAAACGACAGTCTTGTAGGTGCGGTAAACGTTCGGAAATTTCGGTATCGGATCAGATCCCAAGCTCGGATGGATCCATCCAAACTGCTGGTGAAGAGCACGTTTCCTTTCTTCGCAAACTCACAGGCAGTCACGCCGCTCGTATGCTCAGTGAAGGTGACGATACAGAAGCCGGACTGAATATCCCAGACTTTAATCTTGCCGTCGTCGGCACAAGTAATAATGCGCTGGCCGTCGGGGGAGTAGACAAGGGAGTTCATCGCGTCGAAATGGCCTTGTTGCTTAAGGATATAAGACTCGGATTGCCACTCCCACACGAGCAATTGTCCCAGCTTTGACGCGCCAAATGCTAGCCACTCACCACTCTTGTTAATAGTAACAAAGTCGATATCGTTTTGAGAGATGCTAAGCTTGTGAATCATGTTGAAGTCTGGCATCTCGTACAAGCCGAATAGACCGTTGGAGAAACCAGCGACCAAAAGGTTCGTCTCGGGGTGGAAAGAAGCACATCGCACATGGGCGCTTCCTTGCATGAAGTAGTGCCTTTGCACGATGCGCCATCGCATATCCTCGTCATCATCGTCTTGCATCTTGTCCTCGTCTTCGATACGGTTGATGGGCTTGACATACTGCCAATCGAAGACTGCGCCATCCTTGCTGATAGTGTAGATGGTCTCCTGGTTCTCCGAGAACCAAGCACCAATAACTGCCTGCTTGTGGCCTGAAAGCACTGTTGGGGTGAAACCCTCTTCAGGGGTCAAGCTCCATATCCGCGCTGTAAGATCCTTTGAAGTTGTGAGGAAGAAGCGCGAGTCGCTCGACCATTCAATGTTGGTGACGGTATCGAAGTGACCGGTATGGCTGTGGTATCGAACGAAGGGGGCGAATTCGAGCTCGCCCTCGGCAGAAGCATCGGGGGTCGAGGGAACATGCCAGACTTCTATCCTTCGCCCTAATCCCACGGCAAAATGTCGTCCAGAGGGAGAAAATGAAAGTGATGTGACAGAAGATCGGAACGAGAAGTGGTAGATGGAAATCCTTCGAGGAACATTGGTCAAAATCGCATGGCCGTCTTCGTCAATGGAGAGGAGGAGGTTGCCGCGGGGTGTGAGCCCGATGCGAGCAATGTTTTTGCGATGAGCAAAGGGCAGGGTGTATGATTTGTTCCTGAGATGATAGTTAATTTCAATTCAAGACCTAAGTTGATATAAAACAGGGATAAAGCACATACTCTACCAGATTGAACACAGTCACTCTGTTGCCGACTGGCGAGAAAAGATGGGTGCCATCTGGACTATAGAGCAGATTGCCCTGGCAGTAGACAGTGCCCAGCAAGTTCGAGAACTATGATATGAGGTTAGTACCTCACTGTTTGGCGCACAGTGGTCTGGAATCATCCTTACCTTGAAATCGGTCTTCATTATTATCGACAGATCCTACTCATGATGCTTCTAAACATCAAGTCGCAAAGCTTCGGCCAAAAAATCATCGTTGCGCCTTATCGATAAGAGCCAAATTTTGCGATCGCTCGGTGCACATGTTAATCCGAGCCCGTGCATGTACCATTTGCTGTAGGGAATTATTCTGTGGCTGTTTCTAGGTGATTGTGGCGGCCGGTAATAGCCCATGCTCAGGGGACCATCGCTAGAGACAGTGGTTGTTTATTCGACTGGACCCCTTGGCGCTGCAAGACCCGTTTTGTTTGGCAGGTTATCTCGCTGCCCCGTGTCCACTAGCCACTGTCCACCCACGGACCGTGTAACGCTAGCCTATCAGAAGCAAGCGTCCCTGGGAATTGCTTTAGGGGGAAAAGGGCAGGAAATTCGTTCCCCTGAAGTGAAGCACGAGCTGTCCTGACCCCAAGTCAAACCTCCCTCTCCACCTTAACCTTTGCACTCGTTCGACCTTCATCGCGATATTGCATTGCAGTTGGTTGTTGACTTGTATTGATTGTCTCTTTTAACGTCGTCTTTATCGTCTTTAATTCTCCTTCACTTGACCGTTTTACCCTTGTACTCGAGTAATCAACAGACAAGATGGCTTCTGCAGCTGCCGAGAACGCTTCACCGATTGGTATTGCCAATCTGCCCAACCAGCGACACAAGATTGTCGCGAAGCGTGGCGCCGGCTTCACTATTATGGTAAGTCCTTAGGCAATTCCTCTTGCTCATGCGGTTCATGTTACTTTAACAAGCTATCTCATGAGCTTCTCCCTGATTCACGCTGACCGCATCATGTCTAGGTTGCTGGCGAGTCTGGTTTGGGCAAGACTACCTTCATCAACACTCTCTTCTCTACCACCATCAAGAACTACGCCGATCACAAGCGACGCCACCAGAAGCAGGTCGACAAGACCGTCGAGATTGAGATTACCAAGGCCGAGCTTGAGGAGAAGTTCTTCAAGGGTATATAGCTCTACACCAAGCGGAACTCAACCCCTCGCTAACATCCCATTTCAGTCCGATTGACCGTTATCGATACCCCCGGATTCGGCGACTATGTCAACAACCGCGACTCTTGGATGCCCATCATCGAGTTCCTCGACGACCAGCACGAGTCTTACATGCTCCAGGAGCAGCAGCCCCGCCGTCAGGACAAGATTGATCTCCGTGTCCATGCCTGCTTGTACTTTATCCGCCCTACCGGCCACACCCTCAAGCCTCTCGATATTGAGGTCATGAAGCGCCTCTGTTCGCGCGTTAACTTGATCCCTGTTATCGCCAAGGCTGATACTCTCAGCCCTGCCGACCTGGCCAAGTTCAAGCAGCGAGTAAGTAATCACAGATTGCATCTATTCCTGCAGGCACTAATTTTCCTAGATTGTCTCTGTCATCGAGGCCCAGAACATCAAGATCTACCAGCCCCCGATCGAGGAGGACGACGAGGCCGCTGCCCAGCACGCTCGCAGCCTTATGAACGCCATGCCTTTCGCCGTTATCGGTTCCGAGAAGGATGTCAAGACTGGTGATGGCCGCATCGTTAAGGGTCGCCAATACTCTTGGGGTGTCGCCGAGGTTGAGAACGAGGACCACTGCGACTTCAAGAAGCTCCGCTCTATTCTGATCCGAACACACATGCTCGACCTTATCCACACCACCGAGGAGCTGCATTACGAGGCTTACCGCGCCCAGCAGATGGAGACCCGCAAGTTTGGCGAGGCCCGTCCCCGCAAGCTCGACAACCCCAAGTTCAAGGAGGAGGAGGAGGCTCTCCGAAAGCGATTCACCGAGCAGGTCAAGATCGAGGAGCAGCGCTTCCGACAATGGGAGCAGAAGCTCATTTCCGAGCGCGACCGCCTCAACAAGGATCTCGAACAAACTCACGCTCAGATCAAGCAGCTCGAGCAGGAGCTGGAGCAGATGCAGGGCAGCGCTGTCCGCAGTCACGGCCGCCGCTAAGCGATATCGAGTGGACCGTTATGCGTGCATGCATGGCTGCAGTTGGACAGTCATTTCAAATTTCTTTTACCTGGAGCTCCATTTTGGGGTTTGGAGTTGAAAAATGAAAGGTCCGAGAAATACCAGAAGAAGAGGACTGTTGGGGGATAAAGAGTCCCCGGGTATACCTGCTCGCTTTACCTGCTGAGGTCACGAATGAGTTGCCCTTTGTGGGACTCGTTATCATGGCCACGGCATGTTGTGTAGGAGTTATGATTCCCTCCCCACGATTTTGTGTTTGTTCTTGGTTGCTGTACCGGCAGCTCACACCTACAAGTACGAGACGCCTTCGAAGCGAACAAGACGTATGGAGAAAGCCTTGATAGTCTTGCCCTTTTTTTTTATTACAACCTTTTACTAGAGCCCTTTCCCTCAGCTAGGCACATTTTAGTTCCGATGTAATTTCAATCACAACATTTTATGATACCAGCCTCGGTTTTGAAGTGCTTTCACCATTTGTGGTAGAACCTCGATAATAGATACCCAGTCCTATGAACCTTTGCCAATAATATCCCATTGTTTGTACAAAAGTTGATCCGTGGAAACAATTACCAAACTCCATGCTGCCGATTGACTGATTCATATTCGAAAGAAAAGCCCTGTCCATTGACATATTGTGAATTCGGACTTTGAAACAAGTCCAAGACCACAATTGTCTTTCCATCTAGGACATTACCCCCGACTCCAATTGCTATAAGGCATCCATGCTGGCTCGAGTAGTCAGTTGCTCGTTCTTGTTTCCAAGTCGCGAAATCTGCAGAAACATATCCGTTCCGTAACCTTCAAGGCTATGTAAGTCGAGGTTTCCGGCCCAGTACTCGGCGTAGACGCGACTCAAGGGCAGGCCCATGCCGAGCCGCAGATTGGGCGGTCGGCTTGTGAGAGATGAAAGAGAGCTCTGATACGGAGGCACCTTTAAGTCTGCACGACCCAGTTCCTCTTCTACGTGAAGCTCCTGCATGGTTGCTGCCATTTTGGGCACTTGAGCAAGGTTGTTAAGACGTCTCTGGCTTTGTGGTCCCTTACTGAAAGACCAGAGATGTGGTAGCTCAGCACGGGGGATTCCACCACCTCGGTCACATATCCGTATGATAACATGCTGTTGGTTCTCGCAGATAGTGATCTCGACAGGAGGGGGCTTCACATTGTTAGGATCTGGGTGCGTTTTCTGATGACGGTCAATGACAGCCTGAACAGAATTCCGTAGAAGCTCGCCAATTATATATTCGAGATGGCTCAGAATGTATGGAAACGAGGCATCAAGATGACCGTCAACAGTGATATCAGGAATCTGAACATCTGGACCGTTAGTGGTGCGTGCAAGAGCAGTTATTGCTTTTGAACAACGCTCAACGACATCTTTAGCGTAGCATTTAATAAATACTTCACCAATGAAATCTGACTCGGAAAGTTTGGCACCGGGTGAGAAATTGGGCGAGTTGTATGTTTCTGTCAGGGAGAGATGTTGCTCAGCAATGACTCGCCTGGAGATACGCTATTTCGTATTAGCAAGAATACCAAATGTGCTAGGCATGGGAAATCTACCGATCTCAGAATGGTGTTCATAAATTTGTCAAGGTCAACGGGACTCATTAACCCACCACACTCTAGGATTCCCATCGCAAGCTGTGGTATCACAGTCAGGTGGCTTTTAAGGTTATGGCTGATGAGTTCACACAGCTTGTCGTTATCGTCCAGGGTCTTGACTTCCTTCACTTTACGGAACGTATCGAAGGCATGGTAATATAAATCATAGACCTCTTTTATATGATTGTTTGTAGTGACAACGTATGGTAGGCGTTGCATATCTCGAATGCGATGCGCAATACTAGAGGCAGAAGTTAGTGCATGTTTTGCATAGAAGCTGTTCAGGGCTTACCGCGTAGGTAATTCAGTGCGAACATAATTAGCAGAGCTGATCAGGCGCGATTCTGTGAGTGATCGGCCAAAGACCATAAGTTGACGAAGGCTAATTGGGCGGGCTTCTTTTGCGACCCAACTGAAGCATCATGAGTTAGCTTTTTGTATGTTCAAGTGTCCCTAAACTAAAAGAAAAATCTTAAATGACGTACTCGTCAAGAATGGAAACTGGGCGCCATGATGCGTTTGTCGCAGCGCGAGACTGTATGTCGGTATACGAAAATCGGGGAGTATTCGTCAAGTAAGCACGCGGATCTATCAATCTACATCGTCTGCTCTGTCGCAGGGCGATGGATGGCATGTCGTCACAGGCGCATGCGAGGTTATACTATCTCAAATCGGTTGTTACTCGCGTATTGCCTGAATTCGGCTCGGCCGTGTGCTCAACGGGCTCCGTATATGTGGTGATACTGTATGAAAGTGTAATGTGCAAAGATGAGGAGAGTTAAGTAGAAGAAGACAAGCAAATATGCATGTGCCGCCTCGGTGGGAAGGAAGTAGCTTTGAGTGACTCGATACTGCTCAGGGACGGAATTGGAGTTTACCCCACATCTTCTGGCGATACCGGCCGGCCTAAAACGGTGTTACAGGAAGCAGGAAACACTTCCACCACGTTTTATCCCGATTGCGATTGGCTCTAGGGGCCGACGAGCATTGTCGAAGCTGTAGGTAGGGCTGTTTCTGGCGTATGACTGCTTATCATGAGCTTGTTCTTTATGATATATAAGTGTTTCCAGCTTTTCATCATGTGCATCGACCTACATAGGGTAGCTTCATGACTTGCGTGGCGCCTGCTTTCTTAGCTGGTTGTAGCTTTATGGCTCCACGATTCGAAGCTCAGGTCCATTGTTATGGACAGAGTCCCAGTTATGTAATAGACAGTATACATATCCCTGGGTCAGTATTGAATGGTGTTTTACTGGGTCATCGTGTTGACGTACGCCTAGGATGTCGCCTTTGATGCAACTTGTTATTACTACAAGCATTGTCTCCAGCCATGGAGAGCTATAATAGGTACCCACAATGGGTCTCTAGATATCTCTTCACTATTGATGTTCGATAAGCTTTTTAAATATGATTACTTCTTGCGTCAGATTATCTTGCAAAGTTGGAAACTATTTTTGTGCATATCTTTCTAAATAAAGCAATTGAATCCATTGAAAAGTAAAGCATGAAACTCGGATAAAGACTAACCATAAGATACCGACAACGTCATTGGCGGGGTGACCTGATGACGCTTGGTGTGGCTGTTTTCAGTTAGAGAAATACTGTATCTACCACTGTATTTGCTATGCTGTACAAGTACCCGTATAGCAGCAGCTGCCAGCTATCGCCTCACAAGTCTCGTCAGTCTAAAGTCTCGCACAACTCTCTTGTTCCCGCTTGACGACTGATTACTACTGGCTCTCTCTGCCTGTTGGATGCAAGGCGTTGGATCCCTCACCTCACACTCCTTTCTCCCAGTTTTACAAATCTATCAAACCTCTCCCCTTTGTTTAGATTCAAATCAGACCTGGGAAACGAAAAGTCGAGGGGCTTATTTCAAAGGACTCAAGTTGTGGGTTTCAGCCATTGTCCTTCGCCCTTACTGACATAACCGACCGCTCTGCTCTCTTTTTTCCTTCGCCTAAACCTAGGTGGTCGTCATACCTTAGTAGTCTAGCATCCATACCCGGGCAGCATCTGATTGCATCGCATTCACTGCCTTGCGCTCCAGGATATTCTCTTTTGGAGTATATTTCTTTTTGTTTACCTACTCACGGCAACAGAACCCTGGCCTTCTATCCCCTGCCGCCCATTTATTTGCGCGACTCGACACTGTCGAGCTCTGCTATAGCTGAAGCACTGCAATCGTGCCTAGGTTGTTTGCTCTGCTGCGACTGATTCCAAGCTCGCGCATTTGTATCGTGAAAGCTGCCACCTAGTAGTTGCTTGCTTCTTTTTTCTGCTTCAACACTTTTCGAGCCTACCTACCGTACACTATCGGTAGTAACTTCCTCGCAATGGTACGTTCCTGCCTGTTCCTGCCCCTTCCCGTTCTGCCTCGTTCCTTCCACCCAGTCCATACAGTCCGCCGTGAGTTGGTACACGCTCCTTGCACGCTGAGCTGCGTCATCCTTTGCCGTTGACTCTGACTTTGGTATCTCCTATACACATTCGAATCGACATTACTGCATCTACTTCTGAACTAGAAACATTGCGCAAATCTCTTTACCTTGGACATCGAAATCACCATCACCTCCAATAGCATACAATCTCTGCCCCTCACCATCCGCACTAACCCCAGTCGTCCCGAATCCGACATCATGACCTTACTTTCAAGCCGGTTACCTCATCGTGCAAATCACTTTACTGACAGGCACCATACTCAACAGACTCACGATATCAACTCTCCCAACGACATGGTCATGGACACGGACGATTATATTGGCGTGGCCAGCGAGCCCGAAAAGGTCGCCATTATTGATCCTGACAGTTTCGAACAAAGCGAAGCCGACCAGTTGCAAGACCTGCCCTTGGCCACCGACCGTGCGTATTCTTTCCGCTACTCCTTGGACTACCTACGCTTGTCGCATACCTCTCATGACATGCTCTCAGCCAAGCATTTTTGTACTAGAGACATCTAAACTAACTGTACCGTGCTTTAGATGAAGCCATGAAGGAGATTTGTCTCCCCCCTCTTATCGACGAACCAAAAATTCTTGGAGACTACGATTACACATGGACTGTTGATAACTGGCGCAGTTTGAATAAGAAGGAACATGGCCCTGTCTTCCAGGCAGGTGGTTTCCCATGGTCAGTCTGGATTGACCCTATCGCTGCCGCGCATTCCTTTGCTGACAGAGCCATTACTCTACAGGCGAATTTTGCTCTTCCCCCACGGCAACAACATTGATCAATGTTCTATCTACCTTGAACATGGCTTCGAAACCGATGAAGTCCCCGACAATTGGAGCTGTTGCGTTCAATTTGCGCTCGTCCTCTGGAACCCGAACGACCCCAGCCTATATATCCACCACACTGCCCATCATCGATTCACCAAAGAAGAAGGCGATTGGGGTTTCACTCGCTTCGTTGAGCACCGCCGTATGTTCAATGTACCTTGGGAAGGAAGCAGTCGACCCCTCTGCGAGAACGACACCGCCAATATCACCGCTTATGTACGCCTTGTCGAAGATGAGACGGGTGTGTTATGGCATAACTTTGCCAATTATGATTCCAAAAAGGAGACGGGATACGTTGGCTTGAAGAACCAAGGTGCAACATGCTACCTGAACTCTCTGATGCAATCGCTTTACTTCACAAACAAGTTCCGAAAGGCAAGGGTTATCTTTGTACCTGTCCTTTTTCATATTTTGCTAACTTATGTAGGCTATCTACGAAATTCCTACCGAAGCCGATCCAAGCATGCACAACAGTGCTTACACGTTGCAACGACTGTTTTACCAACTCCAAACCTCGGATCAGGCAGTCGGAACCACCGAGCTCACAAAGTCTTTCGGCTGGGATACACGACACATCTTTGAACAGCAGGATGTCCAAGAGTTCTCGCGCAAGCTCATGGAAAGAATGGAAGATAAGATGAAGGGAACGCCTGCCCAGAACGTCCTACCAGAAATGTTCAGTGGCAAGATTAAGACATACATTTCATGCATTAATGTCGACTACGAATCTAGCCGAATTGAAGATTTCTGGGACATTCAGCTGAACGTCAGCGGGAACAAGAATCTTCTCGAAAGCTTTGAGGACTACGTTCAGGTCGAGAAGATGGACGGAGAGAACCAGTACTTTGCTGGTGATCAGTACAAGCTTCAAGATGCGAACAAGGGCGTCATTTTCAACAGTTTCCCAGATGTACTGCATCTCCAACTGAAGCGCTTCGAGTACGACATCCAACGCGATACCATGATGAAGATCAATGATCGATACGAGTTCCCAGAATTTTTCGATGCGGCGCCCTATCTGTCCGAAGATGCTGATAAGTCTGTTCCTTGGACATATCAGCTTCACAGCGTTTTGGTTCACAGCGGAGATCTGAATGCTGGGCATTACTATGCCTTCTTGAAGCCCGAAAAGGATGGCTGGTTCTATAAGTACGACGACGACAAAGTTACTAAAGCAACGATGCGCGAAGTCATGGAAGAAAACTTTGGCGGAGAATACCAGGCAGCCAACGGCTATCCCCGCGCGACAGTGCAGAAGAAGGCCCCTATCATGCGCCAAAACAGCGCCTACATGTTGGTTTATATCCGTCAGTCGCGACTGGGTGACATTCTTTGTCCAGTCACTAAGGACAATATTCCTTTACATCTCAGTAAGTCATGTTGGTAAATTTCTATCGAATTATTTGCTGATTATCACAGGACAAAAATTTGATGAGGAGACAGTCCAACGGGAAGCTCGCAAGAAAGAGGCGCGGGAAGCGCATCTCTACATGTGGGCAAAGGTGATTACTGACTATTCATTCCAACAATTTGGCGGGACGGATTTGTGCCAGTTCGATGCAAACCCCGAATCCGATCCGGCGGCGCCCAAATTTTATCGAGTCCGTCGTGCGATGACAATGGAAGAGTTCGTTGCGCAGGTTGCAGCTGATATGAATGAGGATCCACGCAGAGTGCGACTCTGGCTTATGGTTAACCGACAGAACAAAACGATTCGACCCGACCAGCCAATCATGGATCTTCGACCTACAGTTGATGAGACTTATTCCCGCTCTGCCGCACACCGGGATACCAGCTTGCGTGTGTGGGCTGAAGTTGCTGAGGAGGTCAATGCTGATGGCGAGCCTATCTGGCCGTCTTACCAGAGCCAACCCAATGGTGTCATCGTTAAGAATGATACCATTCTCCTCCTTCTGAAGCATTTCGACATCGACGCCCAGACTCTGCGTGGTGTTGGCCATGTCTACATCTCGAAGGAGAAGAAGGTTGAAGAACTGCTTCCCATGATTCTTAAGAAGATGGGCTGGGGTGAGAAGTTGCCGGCCGAGGAAAAGCTATTGCTTTGGGAGGTGAGGAAACCCATAGTATTGAAATGTTTTGCATATCTGACCCGCAGTAGGAGATAAAACCCACGATGATCGAGCCACTAAAGCCTAAACAGTCTTTGAAGATTGCAGAGCTTCAAGATGGCGACATCATTTGCTTTCAGCGAACCAAAGCTAATGGCGAAAAAAGGGCTGGCGACAAGGCTTCACAAGAATCGTGCGTCATTCTATTATTAATCCAACGGAGGTTATCGCTAACACCACCCTAGAAACAACACATCTGATCACTTTGAAGATGCGCGTGAGTACTACGACTTCTTGGAACATAGGAGGATGGTTAAGTTCCACCCTCATCCTACCCGATGTGACCCAGCTCAGTACCCCCCATTCGATCTGGTGCTCAATTCTAAGATCACATACGATATGTTATCGGAGCGCGTCGGGGCGTATCTTGATGTGCAGCCCACACACATTCGGTTCTGGACGGTAAACGCTTCGACGCAGAATCCCAAGACTCCTGTGAGGAGGGGTGCGAACCCAACTCTGCGACAAATTCTCAGCCCTATGGGCTCAACTGCTCTCAACTCTACTCAAAGGAACGACGCTTTCTACTTTGAGGTGCTTGAGATGAGTCTCACAGAGCTCGACACTAAGAAGAGTATTAAAGTTACTTTGTTGAGTGAGGGTATAACCAAGGAGGTATGTAAGCTTTCGGGAACAGCGAGCACTTGGGCTAACAGACACAGGATACGTACGACTTGCTCGTTCCCAAGACTGGAACCATGGATGATTTAGTTGAAGCTTTGATAAAGAAGGCGCAGATTTCGGGTGAAGCTGAAAGTGGAAGAATTCGCATCTATGAGACGAGCTCAAACCGTTTCTATCGCGAACCGCCTCGCGATCATCCTGTTATCAATCTGAATGAGTACGCGACAGTCTACGCAGAACGAGTTCCTCAGGAGGAGGTCAGCGCCGATGACAACCAGTTCGTCCAAGTTTTCCACTACCAAAACGATGTCAGCCGTGTTCACGGCGTGCCCTTCAAGTTCTTGGTCATTGAGGTGAGACGCTTCGTTACTGCACAAGATGTATGAGATGCTAACAAAAAACAGGGCGAGAACTTTGCAGACACCAAGAAGAGACTAGAAAAGCGAACTGGAATCAAAGGCAAGAGCTTCGAAAAAATTAAGATTGCTGTCGTGCGACGATCTAATTACTCGAAGCCGCAATATCTTAATGATGGTTCGTGATACCCATTAAATTTCGGTTTAGGAAGTAGCTAACAACCTCCAGATGATGTGTTGTCAACTTTGGTGCAAGGGGAGGATGATTACCTCGGTCTTGATCACGTAGATAGAACAAGGACGCTGAGGAACGGCGTTGGGGACTTATTCCTTCGATAAAAGGTGCTAGCAGAGGTGGAGTTTGTCATTCAAAGCATGTAAAGTTTGAAGGCAATGCGTGTCGTCAACGATATGACAGACACAAGTATACAACATTTGCCTATTTGGTGCGAAGGTGCCAACGGTATCATGCACCGAGAGTCCTAGGCATTGGCGTTATTGTTCGATCAGCAAGCGCGTAGTTGTAAAGAGAACAAACGCAGGGATGGGTTGCATCAATGTTTGCGTGGGTGGCTTTTACCCAGTCACCTGAGGATGGATGGAAAGACAGATGAAAGGTAGCACAAGCTGCCTAAGCAAGATAGTGGATGAATACGGCATACGGGTTTATTTTTAATGTCCCCATATGAGCCTCAGTCTTGTATTCGTGAATATCTTCCTCTAACTCTAGCATAACATGCCAACCGACAGGCATATTTTCAGTGACATGAGAAGACAAGCATTTCTTAGATAATTATTGTTCATTTGTCTAATGTAACCCAGAAGTCGCTGGTACTTCAAGATATCCCGTCTAAATTACGAACACCACATCTTGGCATCTCATTCCTTGTTCTTTCGCTGAAATGGCTTCTTGATCAAGTCGACCAATTTACCCAAAGCGCCAAATACTTTTCCAAACCCGAAACTCCAGCCCTTGACACGGACTGTGTAGATAAAGAAGTATACGAGCATCCAATTGGACACACAAAATGTAAGGAAGATGCCGAAATCTAGAATATAAATCAGTATATGTTATATAAAAAAGCCAGGCGAATGATAACTTACTTCTCCACTTGTCGCTCGCGCTGATGTTGAGCGAGGCGAGGTAGTCGTTGCCGGAAGACATAGGGCAATACTCGCAAGAGCTTGTGGCACTAGGGTTGAGGAGGTAACCGCCGGCAGAACTTGCAAAGTTTCCTGCGTATTCTTGGCATGTTTTGCCTGGAGGAGCATCGAACTTGGCAGTCTCTTCGGAAGAACATCGTACGGGAGCGCCATCCAAAGTTGCTGCAAGAATGCCTCCGATCCAGTACGTTGAGGGGTTTGCGTAGTACATCCAATATTTCCAGAAGATCGGAAGCGATGTATAAGGTCGAACCACTCCGTTAAAGAGGCCAAACATGACAAAAAAGAACGGCAAGACCTGATATGCGTTAGTATTGTGACATTGCCAAGGCATGGATGGAACTTACGTTGGAGATGACGGTAAAGCTGGGGGCAAATGCGCAAATCCACTGACCCCAGCTTGTCATGAAAAGGTATATCAGGAGTGTCATCAAGAAAACATAGCCAGAGACAGAACTCTCGGTCGGCAGTCCAGTGGGCCAATACCACAAGACGAAGTAAAGCACCGCTGAGACGACGGCGGCAGGAATGTCCGAAACGATGTTTGCTGTACAAAAGGCAACCCAGCCATAGATACGAGAGGGATATTCTCGGGCTTGCCAGAGAGCCATGTTGGTAAAGAACTTGGGCACAACGCCATTGACAACGGTAGGAGGAACTGTTATGATCAGGAAGCATGTGAACATGCGGTTTTGCATGTCTTGCATCGTGTAACCAAGGTTCCAGAATGTGAAGCCGTTGAAGATGCCAAAGATGACTGAAACAAAGAGCTTGCCATAAATGTAAGAAGGATCGCGCCAATGTTGTCTGAACATGCGCTTGGTCAACTCGACGGTCTGTAGCCAAGTCGATGCAGCGAATTCAGAGTGTTCCTTCTTGGTGGACATTGTTCCTTCTGTTGCAGAACTTCGAACTCGCTTGAGGCCGTCGATCTCTTCAAGGACCTGCTGGGCTTCCTCACTTTCGGCCCATTCCTGGTTCCAGTCGACCTTGGTGCCATCCGGTCGCCTGTGAGGTCGGGCAGCGGTCTCCAGGATGAACTCAGCAACATTCTTATTAGGAGGACACACAGCGCCACGATCGGAGAAGTACTTGACAACGTCTTGTCCGTTTTCTCCCATGGAACCAAAGTAGAACGTGTTACCTCCAGGGTTCAGGGCCAGGACCATGTCAAACTGCTGAATAAGAACAGAGCTTGGCTGGTGGATAGTGCAGATGATTGCCTGACCGGCTCGGCTCAGCTTTCGGAGGAAACGCACGATCGAATAAGCGGATTGAGAATCCAAACCAGAGGTAGGTTCGTCAAGGAAGAGAAGGAGTGATGGCTTGGCTGCCAGTTCGACACCAATCGTCAACCTCTTGCGCTGCTCGACGCCAAGACACATGATGACAGCGTCTTGCAAATCGTTGAGCTCGAGAAGATCAATGATTTTGTCCACATATGCAAGCTTGTCGGCACGGCTGACTGATGCATCCTGTCGCAGAATGGCAGAAAACTCGATGGCCTCTCTCACGGTTTGAGTTGTGTCGTGGAGATCGCCTTGGAGACAGAAACCAGTGTTTCTTTGGAAATCGGTACCGAGGGATCGCCCATCCACAAGCATTTCTCCAGTAACAACACCAACGTTTGTACGCTGTGAGAGAATGTTGAGAAGCGTCGTCTTGCCAGCGCCCGATGCTCCCATCAGGGCAACCATTATACCTGGCTTGGCATATCCGCTGACTTTGTTCAGGAGCTTCTTCTCACCACCAAGGTAAGGAACCGTGTACTCGATGTCTCGCCATGTGAAGATGGACTCGCTGTCAGTAATTTGCTCCAGTGCTTCTTCCTCGCTGCCCAGGTTGGGATCGGACACAACCCCGAACGAGCCAGTGGCACCATTCCCAACGGCCTTCTCATCATCAACGGGTGCCTCAGCCTCGCGCGCTTGCTCTTTGGCCCTGCGACTTTTCTTGAAGATCAGGGCACCGCCGCCACCTTCGGCAAAGCTGACCACCTCCGTTGCCAATACTGTGACGAGTATGTAGAGAATAGCAAAGGCAATGACAACACCAAAGTTTCGCCACAGGTGTGAACGGCTGTAGTTGTAGGCAGCTTCAAGGTAGTCGCTTCCGGAAACTGATCGCGCGTTGACCGACGCACCACTGATAGCGCATCCCTGGTATCCTGGCTCAACTCCTGGACCCTGGGGGACAGTTTGCGACGGAGAGCACGCCATGTTCCTGTCGGACAGTTCGTTGGTCAAGACAGCCTCGAAACTATAGCTGATGGGATTAATCCAGTATATCCAACCAAACCAGATATAGTCCTTTAGCAACTGAGTCTTTGGGATAACGTATCCGGTGTAAATGACGAGTAGGTTCAGTGCGATTCCAGAGAATCGGACAGCTGTGTCGATTTCAGGGGACAAGCTGGCAAACATGCGGTACATTGCCGTTACCATGATGGTCGTGGTATAGACAAACAGCAGATAGATCCAGAACTTTGACACTTCAACATCGAGTCCGGTCATGAAGTACATAGTGACACCAAAGATGCAAACTTGAACAGCTATGACAGGGAAGTCAAGTAGAACGCGAGCGAGAGAGACAGCAGATGGGCGATAGAAAGCATAGTCATGATGGCGAGCAACGACAGCACGTCCAGAAACAGCCTTCATGAGTTCAGACAGCTGAAGCCAACCAAGGAAGAGGATGGAAAAGAAGATTGTACCACCACGACTGAAAGTGCTTTCAGTGTCTTCCGATTGACCGTAGAAGAGAGATCCCACGATGAGACCATTCGAGATAATGATGAAAAGCTTGGTCCAGAGAGTCGTAGTATCACCAAATAGAAGCCAAGCTTCTCGCTTAGTGCATGCAAGAACCTGTCGAGGAAACGAGATTGTGTAGGAAGACTTGTCGGAAACATGCTTTGACTTGGCCTCCTGAACAGCGCCTTGGAATCTCTTCGCATCTTCATAGTTTGACTGTTGAAGAGATTCCTTGTAGGCTGCAACATCGGCCAAGAGCTCCTGGTAGTTTGGCGAGTTGCGGAAGGCCGACTCCAAGTCCTCGGGTGTTCGGGGAGCGCGGTTCTCAAACCCAGGTCGGAAGCGTCGCTCAATCGGATCGGTGATAGCTGTTAAGAAATCGGCGGTTGTCTGTCGTTCAGGGCATTCGAATCCGAGGTCGATAAAATACTGCTTGGCCTTATTGGCAGGTCCAGAGAAGATCTGCCGGCCCTGATCGATGACCAAAACTTTGTCCATGAGCTCGTAAATGCCTTCACCGGCCTGGTACAAGGTGACGAGAGTGGTTCGGTTGCTGATGTCTGTCATAATGCGAAGCGATCGCGCGTAATCGAGGGCGGTCGACGCGTCCAATCCTCGGGTAGAGTTATCCCAGGCCATGACAGTAGACTTGGAGGCCAATGTTTCGGCGATAGAGACTCGCTTTCGTTCACCACCAGAAACACCTCGAGTGTATTCGTCGCCGACGACGGTGCCTCTTGTGTGGCTGATACCAAACATCTTCATGAGGGCTTCCACGATGACAGGAATATCAGCCTTTTCCTTGACCTTGGTCTTGTTCATCAGGGCAAATGCAAGAGTCTTCCACACGCTTAGAGAAGCAAAATGGATATCGTCTTCACCGTTGTAGTTGGCCTCGCCTCGGTAGTATTTCTTCTGATCGGCCGCAGAAATACCACTATAGGACACCTCTCCCTCGACAGCAGCATAGGACTCGCGACTGTTGCTGATGGCCTTGAGGAACGTACTGCAGCCAGCGCCGGGTCGTCCCAGGACAAGCATCATCTCGCCATCCCTGACACAGCCAGTGAAGTCATTGATGAGTGTTCGGGTCGGAGCCTTTCCAAAACGGAGAGACGGGAAATACCGAGTGAGTATTTTGTAAAGATCGGGGCCAAAAGTTCCGAGAATAGCATCGGGAACCGTTCGAACAAAAGATGTCGTGCTGCCAACACCTTTGACAGTGAGGTTTTCGTACACAACTCCGACTCGCTTCAGTGATCCATCCTGCTCGGATCGCTTTTCGAAATGACCTTCACGCATGAATTGGCCTAATTCGAAACCTTCGCTCTTCTCGGGGCCAGCTTCGACGTCTGTCTTGGAGTCGTCATCGTCAACATTGTGGCGATTCTTTGCTGAAGAAACTCGAGCAGCAGTGCTCGCTCTTCTGCTTGCATTTCCCCTGCTTGCCTGTGTTTCTGTCGTTCTTGTCTTGTGCAGGCTCATCAGGTTGTGCCTTAGAGACTCGAATTCTTGCATCGCCTCTTGCGCCGTGACATCTTCTTGGCCACGCTCTCCCCATTTTCCTTCTTGGACGACATCCGTATCGGAGGATCTACTGCTTGTAGGGTTGTGCTGTCCATCTTCGACGGTTTGTTGTGAAATAGGCTGCTGCTGCTGCTGCTGCCACATTGATGATTGGGTGCGACGCAGGGCATCGCCGTCTACTGTATTTCCCAACATGTTGACGACGGTGCTATGGAGTGGAGAGAGAAGGAGGTAAGTATCGGTAAGGGAAGTGAATGACGCGCTGTAGAGGCCAGTGCCTCGATATTTACAAACAAAACAATGATCGCTTGGACTGCCCTGTCAATTGGAAGGCCTAGGGGGCTTATGAAAAGAGGAAAGGCCGTCCAAGATAAGCCTCACCGAGATTGTAGGGCAGGCAGGAGCGTTGCACAGACTGGTGATTGCTTTGCTTCCCCAACCGTGAGAATTTGTATTTATAATAACCTCTACTTTAGTTTGCGTTGCAGATGCACTTTTTTTTTCTTCCGTTATCCATGGTGACGTAAAGGGTGCCTCCTATGCGCTAAGGGAAGGGGGAGGAAGGGATCTAGACGAGTATGAGTCAAAATGAGTAGCTCACATTCCTCCCAAAAAAAGGCAATTAAGTCAGCTATTCTTTTCTGTCACTTCTCTGGAGGCTTAGTTATTAATGAGAGTGGATTCTAATGCACGGCACTCACTTATCCGCGGACCCTCATTGCGTTTCCAGTTGCTGAGAAATGGAGATTAGCTCTTGTTTCCGAACCTGAGGCCCTGAGACGTATGCTAACGTTATGGAGTTTATGGAGGGAGGGTGTCGGTCACTGATTCTGACTCGGATAACAAGATAAGGCCCCATACTTTTCGCTTTGTCGGACTCAAGCACTCGTATCTTGCACTCGCATTGCAGTGCAGATCCTCGCTACTACTAGACTACCGGTCGGACATAGCGACATGGATGCAGCGTAACTGTCGGATTTTAGCATCCGTAAGTCCAATCACAACCAATTGCATGGGGACTTTTCGCACGTCTAAATGTCGGGTTCCTGAGGTTCTGTAAATGCCGCCATTGCCACTCACTCAGCAAGTTGCATATAATAGTGGGTGCTTACCCCGTGAGAGTCATCGCAATTTGCTTTGAGTTTGCTATCGGTGAAATGTTATTGAGAAATCTGTTTCGCATTGGTAAGCAGACCGTGAATCAACAGTTTCTGCCAAGACTGATCTACGCGAGTTGTGCATATAAGCAAAGAGCCTCCAACGTTATCGGTCACTAGTAGTTAACGTTGGTTGGGGGTTTTAATGGTGAGCGGGAAACAAATGAGCCCGGCGTTGCCGCTTACATGGATTACCAAGTCTACCTATTTATCGATACAATTCACATGTTGACAATTTCTTCCATTAAATGCCTACCCCAAAAGGCTATATAAGAATACCTGATTGTTGGAAGCATAGGATACTAAATTCATGTCAGACTATTGTGTTATTTTATACGGCTCTTGCGCTATTCACTCTTGCGCCCCAAAACTTCGAGGTTAACTTGTCTACTGGGTAGCAGAAACGTTGACCTCGAAAGTCTTAGGTTACAAAAATAAATAGCCTAAAGGCTATAGTTTTAGTAGCATAAAATGACCTACTAATTTCATCTCTTACGTTCTCAGCGGTCAATTTTTCTGATACCCTGAGGGTTATCTGCCAACTAATACCCCTGGTTAACTGAAAGGGCATAGAGGTAACGTTATAGTTGTTGATTGAATAATCTCACTAATGCATCCCACCTCCAACACCAACCTGCTGAGTACCCTATCGACTCGATAGTTCTTCCAGTAAACGCAATGTACTAATGGTGATGGAGGGTGAAGTCATGGAGAAACCCAACTATGCGGCGTTGCTTACCCTATATGGGTCGTCCAGGGGCTACCATAAACCAGAGAAAGGAGAAGAAGCAGATAAGACATGAAATATTTGAATAATAGGATTCGATTTCCCTTGACTTTGCTGACATAAAATACATCTTGTTTCAACCCAGTATTGTAGGTCGGCACTATTAACATATCAACTAACGCATATTATCCAAAGGTAATATCAGAACAACACGAGATGAAAGCAGATGGTAGATCACTTGTCTTTCTGAGCCAAAAAAAATATATGAATTGCTTTCCGGATGCTAGTCAAATTGACCATTTCAGAGTTTTGAAAGAAGATTGTTCATACTATCCACAGTTGCATTAAAACAATTACCTTGATAGGTTATCTCTAACACATGTAACGACAATTGCTTGCACATGAGAGAGGGTCACATCGATACAACTTTGCAAGGCATTTCGACATTGAGCAGAAACGAGACTATCCATATATGTTCATTTGGGGCGCTGGTAGTAAGCACGCAGCATGATAGTGATAAAGGCAGAGAAATGCATACAACCTCATTAAAACGGATTGACAGGAAGCAGGAAACTTGGGCTCAAGGGTAGGATACAAAGAATGGCCAGCCTAAGCTGAAGTAGGTTAGAAATGGTAAAATAACTAAACATTTCATCCTTCAGTTATCTACCATTACGACATTTCCACCAAGGCTGTGCCGTGCACTGCCAATGATCTACCCAATGGAATGGCGCAGCAGGAAACAAGCAATTTCCTCAGATCTAGAGATTGATAACCCTCATACTTCCCCTATCCGTACACATGATCTATCAAGTCTGGGTCGCGCAGCACTCTGGTTGGTCCCTGAATGGGGAGCCAGAGCCAGAAAGAGGAATTGACCAGCCTTACAGGGCGCCTTACCCACGTCATAACATGCCGCCAACACCGAGCTCACTGAGCTAACGAAGCAGCTTTGCCTCAGCGGCACTAAAATACTCGAAGGACTCGCCGATCTTTTCCTAAAGCAGTATTAATGCAGCGCTCTCTACACCACCCTGTATCATATTGAGTATCACAGCTTCAAAGTATATAAGTCCAAGGAATTTCCAGTAATGAAGCATATCACAATCATCACAACTATCAAGACAACTACCAAGATAATCATCGCATTTCAATATTCTCTCATTCAACTACGAGCCACTCTCAAATCATTCACATCACATCTTACACAATGGGTAACTCAGGATCTAAATTCAACACCTCTCAGCTGTCAGCTGAAGAGCTTCAAGACATCCCAAACGTCATCCGCATGGCCTACCAAAATTCATGGAAGAAATATGCCTGCTTCACAAGCATGAATATCAGTCTTGGCCCACCCGACGCTGAGCCCATGTATACCATTAGCTTTACCAAGGGGTTATACGGTGATATCGTCCTTCACAAGGGTCCTACCCCCGAGTCACCAGCCATTGCAACGTCATCAAGAATCAAGCAATACCACGATGACTACCTCATCACGTTGCCTACAGGAAAGGGCATCCACGAAGAAACCCTGCGCCGACCCAAGGGTCTGAAGGGTCGCTTCTGGTTCGGGTGCCTCGTTGGTAACGGTTCAGAGCAGCGCGTTGAGCGCTTCGAATGGCGCCGTTCGCGTGGTGCCGAAGTCAAGAGTGTCGGACAGTCCAAATGGGGCGGCTACAAGCTCGTCCGTCTCGGCAGCACCAACACTAAAGAAGAATACTCGTCCAGCGAAGAGGATTTCCCCGAGGGCAGCAGCGCCAGCGGCGAAGGTTACACCAGCGATGGCAAGGAGATTGTGGGAGTTTGGGGAAATGCCAATTGCTGGAAGACCATGTCTGGTGTTGGAGAGTTTCAGTTTCGGGGAAGCGGTGCCACAGGCGAGTTGGGTAACATGTGGGCTTTGATGGCTGTCATGAGCTGCATGTCTATCTGGCAAAAGGTTCAGAGGGATAACGCTACTGCTGGTGCTTCGGCCTCTTCAGCTTCTTCCAGTTCCGCTGCCGCCGCTGCAGCTGTAGCATAAGTGTTTTGGTGGATTTGATATATAGAGTTAGCGACTTTTCTTTTGACGGGGTTCGATGATATCCATGTTTATTTATTATAGACCTATTTATTCAAGATTTCTTATTTTGTAAATCACCATTGACAGCTCTATCGTTGTATCAACTAGTCCCTGTATGTGAAGAGACCATCATGCTATTTCAGGAACGACGCGGGTTGCTAACACTCGTGCTTACATTCAACAATACTGAGATTGATATAAGTCAGAACAGTGGAAATTCGGCACAAAACAATCATGAGTAATGGCAAAAAAAAGAAAAAAAAGATATAAAGGTTCGACTTTGTCCCTGTGAGCAAAAGGCAAAAAACATACAACAGCGGGGATTCGCTGGTCGTCACCGACCCAACTACTAATCCGCCGGTTAGTGGCTTGACTATGGGAGAGCGGACGGGATCCCGTATTTTCCACTACCTTTGGTCGTATGTACAAGAGTATCTGTAACAGTAAAATATATAGGTAGACTTTGGTCAGTGATAGATACCTCGCAAGTGACTAGGGCGAGTTGTAAAGAAAAGAGATATAAGGGGCAGACGAAAGTATTACCGTATAAACACATGAGATTGAGTAGCAAGATATGTAATAAGTGCAAGCTTTAGTGTAAATCACTGAGTACTAGTCTACATTTTGGACAGCACTTCTGGGTGGGCTAATAAGCAAGGACATTTGTGTAGGTATAGCTTGGCATCCAATCTAGCAAGTAATGATGAGTTGAGTTGGTACCTAAGACGTATGGATCTGCCTTAGTAGCGAATCAAAAATCTACATAGCCTGTACCTCCAAGTAGTTGAATATCTGCCGGTGCCTGAAGTTCTTGTCCTGGGTCAAATTTCAAGCCGATCACAAAACCCAAGGTCACTCGTCTATAGCTGAACCAGGTACCGCGAAGCACGTAGATGTTCAACTGTTCACCTATGCTGCTTGTACTGCTTGTGATACTTATTACTGTCACTCACCGGTTTGCCCTACCCCGGTATATTGGACACTGGCGTGCGTGGCATATTTAGTCGTGTAAGAACTCAATTTACGAAAACATGTACACCCGGAACCTGCTAACGAACCGGAGTACCTATGTCATATGGTATGGAAACATGGACTGGCTGGCGAATAGAATGTCCATATATGCAGGTCTCCTATGATCAGTCCAATCAAGTACACATCCGCTAATACAACTACTGTATCATTCACACATGTACACATGAGACAATCTTCATACTCTCACAAATCCTCGTTTGCGACGTGACCGAAAACGCTCAATTCCAAAATAGAGAGGGATAATGACTCATGATGGCAAGAGCTGTAATGCTGCCTGAGGCTCAGGAGCTCACGTTGTCTAACGTGCCTTAGTACCTAGTATATATGCAACAAGCGTGCTTCCAGAACATCAAAATGCACCATCCAAATACTTCCACACCCGTCTACTAGCTGAAGGACACTGTGAACACAGTCTGAGAATTCTGCTGTCATTTCACTATCTGACATGGCCCTATCTTCAAACTCAACTTTTGGTAACTTGTTAGTACCGGCTGCCCACGATGACGATGAGAATCAGATTCGGACACTCTTCACTCAAGTCGTCGACCTTGGCATTGATTTCAGAGCATCTGATACAATCTTTTCGGAAGAGACAGAAGCTTCGCCAAGTAGAATCAGCTTTGACAAGATACCCGAGTCTGGCCTGTCATATGAAGAACTTATCCAGCAGTTCGCATCTGTTGCCAGCAAGAGCAGCAATTGGGGATCTCCAAATTTTCTTGGATTCTCTGATGCAGCCAACAACGTAGCTGGATTAGCAGCCGCCTTGCTAATTCCGCTGCTGAATCAGAATATAGCAAACCAGGAGATATGCTCTCCGGAGGCTACTTTTATTGAGATGGAGGTAGTCCATTGGCTACGAGAGACGCTTGGATACCCAGTACCAGAGACTTATACCAAAGCCAGTGGCATCGGCGGAGTTTTAACTCTTGGCGGGTGCCTCTCGAATACTATCGCGCTTCTGGCAGCAAGAGAGAAGTGCTTTCCTGGTTCAGGTATACAAGGCATCCCGGTGCTACCTACCAAGATACGTGTGCTGGTACCGAGTGTCACGGAACATTATTCTATACGCTCAGCTATGGCATGGCTATCACTGGGCGAGAAAAACGTCATTCGTGTTCCTGTTGACAGCAAATTTCATATGGATCGAGAAGCCCTGAAGCAAATTATTGACCGAGAAAGAGAGTGCGGAAACATTATCATGGCCTGTGTGGCATATGCAAATTGACGATCTGGATGCTCTAGCAAAGATTCTCGAAGATAAGAATGTTTGGTTTCATGTCGATGCATGTCATGGGAGCCAGCTTGCTTTTTCAGAAAAGCATCGTTATAAGCTAAGAGGTATTGGAAAGGCAGACTCGATCACGATCGACTCTCACAAAACCATGCTCGTTCCGTATAACTGCTCTCTAATACTCTTCCGAGACCCCAGTACTCACGTGGCGCTCTCAACCAATTCAGACCTGATCCTGAATACTCAGTGGTCGTTGGGTCGAGTCACCCCTTTTATTGGATCAAAAGCATTCGATGCGCTCAAAATTTGGTCTACCATCAAGCTCTTCGGAAGGCGACGACTTGGACAGATAATTGATGAACGTCTGGAGCTCACTAGCGCCATCCAGGACGAGGTAACACAACGGCCGAATCTCATTCTCCTCAACAAGACGGACATTAATTCATGTATGATGGTATACATCCCCTTCCAGATACAAGAATACTGCATCGAGAAAATTATTCCACTTTCAGACGCAGACTTGGAAAAGATCAACCTGATGAACCGTCGAATCAAAGACACTGTTCGTAAAGAGGGTATGTATTACATACACGGCTTCCCTTTACAAAGTTGTCCACACGAACGCTTCATCACTCCGGACAAGCAAGTCTTTGTATTGCGAACTATGAATGGCAACCCTCTATCAACAATCGAAAACGCCAAGGGCTTGTTGGACAGAATTGAGAGGTTAGGCCAGCTCTTCTTCTCAGAAGCTGGATACCGATGTATCCAAGCTGGCCCATCGTTGAATCACCTACGCAGAGCCGAAGACAAGCTCAGCCATAAGATACGAAACTTATTTGGGAACCAAGATTTCGTAGCTGTGGTTTATGGCTCTTCTGCACTGCCGAGAAACGCGATACTATCCGATATTGACCTCATGGTCTTCATCCGCAGTGTCGAACCTGGACAACGAGAGGACATGGTAACTGCCTTCCGATCCATCATGAACCAAGAAAGTATTCTAGTCGACGACGAGGTACCGCTAAGTCGGAAGCTCTCAATACCATTTGAACTGGCAGCTAGGGCAGCTGAATCTGGCCCTGTATTGGATGATGCAGGTGAAATACGAAGCATTTGCAAAACGCCCGAGTACCTTTCTTCAAACAAAATGCTGCAACGTTTGATCTTCGGTGTTCTTACAACACCCAACAGAATCATCGCGGCAAATGCGAATGGTGCAAGCTCATTTGAAACCTTGAAGTCCAACGCAGGCAAAACGCTGGTTGGTCTGATCCGCCAACTTCACCATGCTTCATTCAGTACAACCGACGAGTTTGTAAAACTCGCGATTTCGGACGGGGTTCGTAGTGGAGAACAGTATCTTGGCTATAAGGACCGTTCAGAGGTTGTGGAAAAGCTCAGTCAAATCTTCGACAAAGCTTATGGCTCTGAGTATGGACGACCTGTGGACCCTGATTCTTCCTGATTGAGGGCCTCTTATTTCTCTCCCCCGCTCCGAATGCCTTCCTTCTTTTGACCTTCTTGTTATGGGTGTCATTTAGTAGCAGGATGTGATTCTAAACGTTTTCGTTTGCGCGGGGGATGTTGAAATTGTCCCTTACGACTGAATTAGCCATTCTCTGCTAGTCTCAGATTTACTCTGGTGGCTTAATAGAGAACATACCCCAGACGCAGATCAACTGGCTCGCACAGGGATTTTCAGAACTATTTGCTTGCTGCGACGGTGTTATTCATTGAGTATGCGGTGCCTCATCCAGAAAGTGGAGGATCTCGGTCGACGGACAAATCCATGGTGTCGAATATTCTCAAAGCTGCATTGCTGCATAATAAGAAAATAATTGTTGGGACTGTTCCCATGAAGCTCAGCAATGTTGTGTCACCTGGGTGGTATAACTGTCTGAGGGAGTGGCTCATCAGGGATGATAATGAAGCAAAGGCTTTGGAGCAGTTCAATACAGTCAAGGGGCAGTATGATATCACACTCTGGTGTGTTCGTGATTAAATTTTTTCGAGGGTATCGCTTGCTATGTCGTAGCATGATGGATCAAGCCACAACCTCAAGTATCAGTAACCTGAATTCTCTTCCCAAGGACTTACCCCTAATTCTCTCCCTACTTCTGTGTCTACAATGGACTGGGCTCGACATATGGCCCGCAAGTTTCTCGATGGTCTTAGTCCTAGGGGGGCTACTATAAATGACGGATCATCCGTTTTCAGCATGGCAATGTACTTCGAAGACCCATCCCCCCCCCAAACAGAACCGTACGGTCCTTTATTCCCCTTTTGCTGTACCGCAACTCTCGTTCACCAAGTTAAATTGAATCCCAAGGTACCCGTTTTTGAAAATCAGATATCAGCGCTATTGTTCTGCTCAAGATTCTATTGCAAGTGATAGTTGCCACTGTTGCTGAAAAACTTCCCTCGGAAGAATCTATGAACCTCTATCTAGCTGTGGTCTGTACACTCATTACCTCATAGGATTTTAAGTTGCTACGTGATGCAAGAGTCTTGAGTTCACAGGAAAAGAGGAGGACGCGCGAGACATGTCATGAAACGACTGCGAACACTTGAGCAGCTCCTTTGCCCACCTAGCCTAGATGTCGTCAAGGTCCCAGAATGTGTTAATTAAGGAGTACTTCGTGTGGAATATAACGAGAAGTTTTAAATATTTATCTGAAACTCTATAATCTTTCTAGTAGATAGATATAAGTCTCATGATGGATAAAGTTGTATATAAAATGTATTTGTTGTAGTGAGTTAAGAGGAACACAAAGTTTACTCGTTACAGTGAGTCACAACAGAAGTTAACGTACACGTGACACATTTCACTCGTATCTATAACATTGCAACAACTTATCCTTTACTTTAGTTTTTCTCCTCTCATCACCATCACCGCAAGCTTTTACGATGTCGCTCCGCGCACGCTCCGCATCGCATGGTACAGCACCACTGCAGAACCTCACATATTTGCAACAACCTCACGCTCAGAATTTCAGATCTGTTCAAGCAGACTCTAGTAGCTCTGGTAAAGTTGTTGTCCTGAACGGATTTCCAGGCACAGGCAAATTCACAATTCTTAAACGACTTCAAAAACACCTCCCCAGCGACGGGACCTGTCTGCTTGATAACCATCTACTCATCGATCCGGTGGCTGCAGTAATTCCCGACCGAAGCGACAGACACCACGAGCTTCGTCGCTTAGTTCGAGCCCCTATCTTTGCAGAGTTAGGTAAACGTGCAGCAGAGGGCGACACTATTCTCATGACAGCATGTCTGGCCGCAAATAATCAGAGAGATGAAGACTTTTTTCACGAACATCTCGAAATTGCTCGCAATAAAGGCGTCCCAATCTACTGGATCAACCTACACTGCGATCCCGCTATTCTTGAGAAGCGACTCTCGACCCCTGAACGCCAGGAGGGCAGCAAGTCGAAATTGACAGACGTGTTCGTTTTGCGCAACATCATTAAAAGCAACGAACTCATCGAGTTTACCAATAAAGAAAACGACGATATATGTTTGATTTATCGGGAATTGGATGTGAGCGGCTCTGTGGAATCGTCTGTCGATCGTTTGAAGGACATACTTGGGCAGGTGTCTTGAATCATATACTGAAACACAGAGCTCCAACTTGCCTCTTTTCTGCTTTGATTTCAAGCTAAATCACAAGACTGGAGACGATATTGAGATACAATGTATTGTTGGTTTTGAAGGAGCAGGCTACGAGTAGTAAATGATATCAAAAGCCCATGTTGCAGTCTTCAGAGGTCTTCCATCCCCTTTTATCTTCGAGCTCTACTGTGGTCTCCACGGGGGTTATTAAAAGCTTTAAGTGCGCCATGCTATCGTTGTAAAAGAGAGTGAGCGAGTACTTCCTGCAATGAAGCTGAATGAAATATACGACATCGAAATTGGGAATAAGCACAGTAATAGTTTGAAACTCCTAAATGCTATTTCTCTCTAAAGCACCAGGGCCTCAACACCAACGCCACAAGACAATAATACAGTAGATACCTCGACATCACAAGTCGTCTTACACAAAATACAACAAAACCAGCCAATATTCAGAACACTCATTAGCAACCACCACCACCACCGCCGCCGCCGCCATCTCCTCCTCCTCCCCCTCCGCCACTACCACTACTGTCTCCTCCGCTACCTCCTCCACTACCTCCTCCGCTATCATGATGAGAACCGCCTGCTCCATCTTCTACACCTGTCCATCCCCACTGGCCTCCATCCTTATGACCACCGCCATGATGAGCCCCAGTATTTGAGACCCCTCCATAGATGTTCCCCACGAGGTAGCTCCCTCCATCATTGGCAGCTTGGGGGCTCGTAGATGTATACCGAGGACTGGTAGATCTGGGCCTGTTTACGGGCCTCTTTTGAAGTTGTTCCACAACATCTGGTATGCGTGCTGGGGTGGATTTGACAGGTGCTGGTGCTGATTTGGACTGATCGGTTTCTTCTTGTTTCTTTTTCCGTTGAAACTTCAAGTACTTTGTGAATAATTCTTTTGGAGACATTTTGTACGTGTGAGAGAATGAGAGTGTGTTTGTTTCTATGAGGGCAAAACGAGACTTTATATATCCATGGCCTACCCATGTCAAACCAAAGAGGGCTGCCTGCAATCACACCATTGAATATCCCAATGTAGCCGGGCGTTTCTAACCCAGCTGACTCGGCCGAAACCGAGGAGTCTCATGATCCTCTTCGAACATTGTAACCAAATAAGGTATGATGAGCTGTTTCAATAGATCTCTATTGCCTAAAGGCTTACTTTCCAGAAGACTGGAGCTGCCTGATAAGAATAGTCTATAAACACCAAGCTTTCTCCACCAAGGGTATTCGTCTAAGTCACACTTAACCATTTTTGCTACAAAATAGAAGCAAGAGAATTGCAGTGATTGGACCGTGGATTGATCGCATTCGAGTGCCTTGCTTGTACTTTACGAATCTTTTTTACTCAGCCTCCAACACGAGACACCATGCCCTCGTCACCACCACCAAATGTGCCTTGCCTCGCCTCGCGCTACGTCAGTAAGCGCTACGTGACCTGAGAATGATGAAGATTTACGAGACTGAACCTTTTCTCGTACGTATTAATAGAAGGGCTAAGCTGGATAAAGTGTTCATGAGGCTTCGTAGACCCCAGACATTCCTACATGTCTCGAAGATGTAATTCCGCTCACTATTGTTGGAGAGATTATTCAAGGCAGCCAGACTTACACAGCAAATACAGAGCCCAGCAACCAAGTTCCCTCATCACTAGATACACAAAACAGCAGCAATCTGCCATTGACCGCTGATGATTTAAAAACTTCATTCAGAATACCAGTAGAACCCAAGACTCTTTGTATAACCCCGATCCCGACTCGCGTGGAATTTGTCGAAAGGGTTGAGAATCATGAGAGTTGATTGTAAGCAGCACCAGACCTACCCGGCAATTCATTGCAGCACAATGAGAACGGCGACAGAAGGACATCTTACATCAACAAGATCAGGCCGCGTGGCCTAATGGCTAAGGCGCTAGATTTCGGTCCTCAGCAACTGATCCCTCTAGAGATTCCAGGTTCGACTCCTGGCGTGGTCGATTGACACGGCTGATTATCTTTTTGTCTTTGCTTGCGAATTTATGGGTATATAACAATACCTATTTCTGATGATTTCCTTTTTAATAATGCAGGGGGCGGATGGACGGACCTGGCTGCATGACGCAGGGTCTAGTGTCTACCGTTAGTGTTAGCGTTAGGTGTAGCATACCTGAGTATAGGACAATTGTATAAGGTAGCTTCTCAATGCGATGCCGTTCTGTTTCACAAAACAACTAAATAACATTTTACTGCTTCTTGAGAACTACTCTTTAGAGCATCTGAATTCTAGAGGTTTACTCAGATGTATCTGTAGCCAGCCCTTCATGGTGGCCAAGTGACAGCCAGCATTACCAGCATCTGACTCCCAACTCATGGTATCTTCATGTTACACAGCATCAACAAAAAGTCAACGGACGCTCAACGAGCAAAAGGTGTGGTTCCGCCCGGGATTGAACCGGGGACCTTCTCGGTGTTAACGAGATGCCATAACCAACTAGACCACGGAACCGAATCTTCTTGGAGCTTGATACCAGCTCACTCCCTACGTTGGAACAAGTTGCTGACATTGGAACATGGAGTATTACTCATAGCATCTCAATACAGTCATCCACAGACGAGTGCAAGACGAATCAGCACTAGTGACACTTCTATTGAAAGAGAATATAGTTGTCCTGTACCCGTGTAATCAACCAGACGCCACATAACCCATGATTCAGGACTCCCCCCGTCTTGATATATCTAACTAAAGGAGTTCATATCCCAATCAAAATTCTCCATATCCTGTGTATCGAACCCTTCAAACATAGCGGCATCACCTGAAGGATCCAGACTTCCACCATCAGTGGCAGACCCGAGTCCCATGTCAGACGGTACACCTCCCATACTGACATCGAGAGCTAGATTGTCAACCGACATGTTATCTCCCTGGACTCCTGAAGCAGCAGCAGCCATGGCATCTCCGAGAGCAGCAGTATCGTCTGCAAGGTTGAGTGACATGTCCGCTGGCTGAAGCATTCCTTGTGGCTGGGGAATGACCATCTGCGCCTCGACACGTCGGTGCAAACGTACTACATGCTCAGCCAATACGGGGTCTTCCTTCTGAAGCCTCCTGCAGCTTTCAACTTCCACCTTGAGAAGATCGCGGAGAGTTCGCTGGCGCTGAATTGGTGGAAGCATGTTGCCATTGGCATCCGTCACCGGGGCGTCTTTCACGGCATCGGGCGCGCAAACCAGCGACGTAGCCACGTCGTAAATGATATTAGCGCTTCCGGCCGCTGTGTGCTGTCTTAATTCCTCCAATATCACATGCAACAGTCGTTTAGGGCCCAAAAGCTTGAGTCCAGCCAGGATTTGTCTATGAGTATAAGACGTTGGCATACTGTTCATAGCAGGATGAATGCTCCAGTGAACAAGCCCCTGAATGGTGAGCTTGACAGCGCTGGAGAGACCACTTGGGGGCGTGGCCGTCCATGACTCAAGCTCGTTGAGATCTGTGCCTCCTGTTCGGCGTGATAGAGGAATGCTCTCCTTGAGAGTTCTCAGAAGAGGCTCAATGTCTTGGTTCTTGGGATCCCGACGTTGATATGTTCGCAGAGCGTGCTCCAAAGGCTTTGCGATAAGATTCTTCACGGATGAAAGCATCGTGCTTGCTTCCCCGGAAATAGAACTTGGAAGCAGGATAAGTTGCAAGATCTTGATGATGGATTTCTGTTCCTTCTGGTCGATCCATAGGTAATCTGCTAGGAACCGGATTGCTGGGACAAGAGATGGCAGCAAGAAGGTATCAACGAGGTCTGTCCGAGTTAGCACATGCCTAGCAGTCTGGAGGTGGGGTACTTACACTCTATTCCTCCCTTAAGGCTTTCATCGTTCAGATAACCATACGTGTAAGCGACCACAATGCTCTGGAAAAGGGGTGCCACGACAAGATAGAATTCCTGTGGTGGGCAGGAAGACATCAACTCGTCGCCAAGGCCACCGGCCTCTGTGTCAAAGAGACCATGGACCCAGCCGTTGATGTGGTCGTTCTCCCGCTGTGTAAGCTCGTCTCCTTGTCGCCCAACATGTCCCCGGCCGATTATCTTGGCTACCCATGAGTCTGGGGTAGTAATACCAATATCCACTGCGTTTAGGTTGTATCGATACGTAAAGGCGAATACAAGAAGAAGGACTGCTCCAAACTCCTCGTACACGGGCTGATATTCGCCTTGGTCTTCTTCGTACCGCCAGTTGTCGAGTAGCTGACACAAAGGCTCAAGTATGTTTGGCAATTTCTCGAACAGGAGGATAACGTCCAATGACTGCGGCTTTGCTGCCAACTGACTACAGAGCAGTTTCAGAGACATTGTCTCTTTGTTGTGGCATGATTGTCGTAGCACCTATAGTTTGTTAGATGCTGTCAAAGGGAGAACCCAAGACTACTTACCTCGACGAGGGCTTGGCAAACGGCCCCGACATTACCATCCGTCTTGTCAAGTTCCCGGACTAACCCTTGGATCTTGTCTGTATCAGATAAACAATCTTGTACCAGCTTGTCCTTGGAGTGTTTCTGCAAAGACGGCTCATATGAGAGTGAAATCTCGCCCAGGATCCTCTCAACATGCTCCCGTTGTACAAGCCCGTGAAGGACACAGGCGGCGCAGAACTCCTCTCTGATACTTTCAGTATACGGGTTGTTGTTTCTGGACTCATCAAACATAAGCGAAGCCGTGGGGAATAGGCTGGTGTCCACATGAGTTAGCGCTTCTGTGATGCAGAATTCGGCCGATGTGCCTGAGAAGCCAGGAGGTAGAAGCTGATATAGGAGCAAGGGGAGTTTGTTGATCAAGAATGAACGCAGGAGGTGAGCGTCCTTTTGTCCCTCATTGCGGAACACAGCATTAGCTAAAATGTCGAATGATGCCAGAACTAAATCAATGGCACTTGACTGAATGTCAGCTCCGTACTTGTTGCTCATGTAGGAGAACAGAGCATGGTCGTCCAGAATAGGGCGTCCAATAAGCTGGGCTAGTTAGCATATGATGTAGCCTAAGAAGTCGACACACTTACCGCAGCATTGAGATAGATGTATAAACCTGCTCTGGTATTGCTGACAGAAATCGGTGCTACCACAAAGTTCTCCAGACCAACAGTAGAATCAAGAAGTTCGTCCATGGCAGCATTGGCAACCTGCTTCTTCTTATCTGCAGGGTCAGAGCTGGCAAGAATCTCAGTGCGGAACAGTTCGAGTTTGTCAGCTATCTCCGGTATGAGCTGTAGTGCAGGTAAAAAGCTGGCTAGGCTTGTAGACAGCGCTTTTCGGACATCTATAACCAATCAGCACAACTGGTCGCCAAAGATAGATGTTTGGACGCTGTACCTTTGGCCAACGGTTTGCTTATAGCACTGACGAGAATGTTGTTCTCGCACAGGCGCAAGAGTAGTGCGACTAGAGCTGCTCGCGATGACTCCATCTCGTCTCTCAACTGGCCATTAGGGAACTGCTGCTCAAGCATATCAGCAGCGAATGCGGTTGCGGGCAAGGCAGTGGTGAACAATTCCATGAACTTTGAGATTATCATGGCCACCTCCAAAGCCGTCCTCGAATCTTGAATCGCCCTACCCTCGACTACGGACTTGGTGAGTCTATAGAAGAGAACCTCCTCAGCCCAGTAAGAGCTCCTCCACCGTGTGATATTCTTCTTGGGTTGCGCATCCTCCTTCCCTTCAGCCTTTTCTTTGTCGTCACTTGTTGCCTTTTCCTTCTCCTTTCCTTTACCTTCTTCAGTGTTTGATTGCAGGTGGTCTTTTTGAGTTTGTGCGTGAGCATGGGATGAAGAGTACTTGTACAAGGCTCTTAGTATTGACGGTGTGTCGACATAGCCCAGTTTCGTGAGGACTTGGAGATATGGGGGTATTCGAGGATCGAGGCTGCTATCGTCTGAAGGATGAGGGCGAAGGAAGAAGTCGGCGACAAGAGTAGGAGGTAGAGGATGTTGGTCGTGGACAATCTTGACGTAGGCTTCGAATTTATCTGTCTCGAGTCGTTCGGAAACACAGCGAGCGACGAACTGGCACCAGTAATCAATTGCTACGCGCATAGCGTCTCCAGCTGCCGCGGGGTTCTCCATAGTAAAAGAGGTTGTGTATCGATCGTCAAGGAGAGTAGAGGGTGGTGGTCGGTGTCGCGAGATGGATCAAGAAGGTTGGACAAAGAAGCTCTGAATCGCGTCCATAGAACAATGTCCTTCTAGAGAGGCTTGTTGTTATATAATTCCGTCTATCGGTACCTGAAAACGCCAAGGCTATCCAAAAAAGAGGTCCATTAGATAACAGATTCGTTGTTGAAGACGAGGCGCATAACTTATGTAGAGATCAAGCTTGAACTGTCGCGCACACTAAGTGTATGGGTGGATGTTGGTTCTGGGTAGTGCAAGGTAATGGTGGGACCTTTAATTGGAGTGCGGATTAATTCCGCCGTTGAAAGGGAACAATGAGACTGTGCCTTGTCAATGGAGATAGCAGCAAGACATGTCTCTTATATGTTATTTAGGTTTTAAATTGATTGGCACTGTCTGTACATGATCTCAAACTTTACCATTATCTCCAATTGAACACTTACAAGCATCACATTCGATGTGTACTACACATTGTTCTTAACCCCAGGCTCAATCCCCTCCAGCAACTCCATCAGCTCATCCCACACTCTTCCGGTCAACTTATCCCCCATGTCTCCGTGCATACACTTGGGAAACTCGTGTTCCTCGCCATTAAACATGATTTTCCCATGGAGATCTTCTCCCGCAAAAGCTCCAGCCAGCAGCGCCCGAGATCCCATCTCTGGCGTCCGTCCAAGCATCGCTACAAGGGCAGAGAAGAATAGAGAGAACGGGAAATCTATGTGTTTGAATAGCTGCGTGCCACATAAGCCTGGATGTACTGCGTTGACGATGATATGTCCCTTTCCAGAAGAATCAATTGCTTGGGAGAGTCGGGATATAAACATGGCTTGTAAGAGCTTTGTTTTGCTGTAGTGATCGAGAACACTGGTTTCGGCATCGATAGCCTCAAATATGTTTAGCACCTCTGTAGTGAGACGGCACTGGTTCTCTGTCAGTGATGAGCTGTCAGGCGTACTCGTAGTAGCCTTACGTCAAAAGCTGCGTCAGAAGACACAATGACCATGCGAGGAGTGATATTGAATCGCATCGCTGTCAACCTCAGGGCCGGCAAGACAAGAAGCGAAAGAAGAGCTGTAGATATGAAATTGACTGTCAACATTGACTCGTGGCCTTCAATCATCTCACGCTTGAAGCTGAGAAGACTTGCGTTGTTAATAAAGGCATCGACTCGCTCCAATTTGTTGACACGGGAAGTGAATTCCCTGACGCTATCATACGAAGCGAGATCCAACTGCCAAACTTGAACGACGTTTTCCTTCCCAGTCGATTTTTCGACGTTCTTCTTGGCTTGCTCGCCTCTTTCGATACTTCGACATGCTAAGATCACCTTGGCGGCATTAAGTTCTGTAAGATGGCGGACTGTCTCAAGGCCGATACCTGGTGAGGAAAATATCAGTTTTGGAGAATAGCGATCAGTCTGTTTCCTAGTTACCGCTGTTTGATCCTGTAACGACAAATGTTTTGCCTGTGCAATCTTCTTCCTGTGGAGGTATCGTGGTGAACCTGTCACGGATCATACCCAGAAAGAGAGACATATTGACAGCTTGCTCCTAGACTTGAGTCGAGCGCAATATCTAGCTGTATTTGAGTGGTTTTGTAATTTTAGTTCAGGAGTTTGGGGATCAATGGAAGGGATTAACCTGTTTACTTAATTTCTTGAAAGTCTGGTCTGACAGGACAAATACGGCATAGCATGATCCTGTGCTGAATTAGGTGCCAAGTTCATTGCTATTTCTTACATGCATGGATCCAGTTTCAACATCAAATGCAGACTTCTGCACATTATTGTACCTATACATTGTCTCTAACGAGAATCTGAGTGGCGTCGGGTGTTGAATATCTGACTTCAGAAATAAGAGGCCAGACACGACTGGCTAGACTTCCCTGATACCCTTGAACTAAAGGAGATATATTATACTCAGTGAAGACTCGTCACATCAAATAACCAGTTTGGGCTACATCGTAAGAATAAATTGTTGATTAATTATTAATGAAATTTACAGTCTATAATATTCGTAAAACATAAGGGAATCTTTCCGCTGCCAAATTCGAACCAAACCCTGCGACCTATCACTTCTCAAAAGTATGCATGATAGTTCTCTTTCCAGCCGCCCACCCTTCAGACTTGTCAGTGCCCATAGTCCGGCCCTTGCCGAACCAGATCAAGATACTGGGCAACTTCCAAGTACCTAGCTGACCTGTCGCTCTGCTTCGACCAAGCGTCACGCCGAACATGGGCTTGGTCGCAGGGGCATACTCTGGAACCTCGCCACCTTCGAGATACGCAGGGAGAGCTTTGAATAGGTGGATCGACTGGTTCTCTGCCATTCCAAGCTGTGACGCCTCAAGGTTACCTGCGTCGCCGACAACAAAGATGTTCTTGTGCCCCTCAACCTGGAGACGAGTGGTCTGCTTGATGAAGCCGTTGCTGTCTAGAAGTGTCTTGGGGACAAACTCGGTGTTGGCAACGATTCCTGTTGCGGGAAGGTAGGCCTGCGCGGTGATTTGCTTGGTTATGCCATCAGAGGAGCGGACTTCGATGACAATGTCTGATGATCCTGGTGTGGGTGTTGCGCTGATGACCTTTGTGTTGGGCATGTTCTTAACTTTGAGGTTCTCGAGCTCCTTGACGATAGACTTGCGTACTGCATCGGTAGCAGGAGGAGAAAGGGGTAGCTCGCCCGAGTAGATGAAGATGACCTCCTTTTCTCCACGCTGAGAATACTCGAAGCCCAGTTCACCAGCCGTCTCGGAGCCAGTCGTTCCGCCACCGGAAACAACGATAGTCTTGGCCTTGCTGATCTGGTCCTGCACATCGTGCAACTTGTCCTTGGCCTCTTGTGTAGAGCCGATACCCTTCCAAACCATGCCGTCCCGCGTTCGGGAACCAGTAGCAATAATAAGAGTGTGGTAGTTGACCTCTCGAACGGTGGGAGTGTCGTTCAGCTCAACGCTGACGAGATTAGAAGAAGTGTCGAGGGCAGCAGCCTTGCCCTGAATCCACTCGAACTTTTCGGCGGGATAGTCCGCGAAAGTAGGCTCAAGAGGAACAAATGCCTTGTCGTCTGGCACTTGACCAGGGACGACGACTCTAGGCATAGCAACGGGCCAGTGGAAGTGAGTGTTTGGAGAGACGACTACAATTTTGAGATCGTCGCGCTTAAGGACTTGGTTGACCATTGTTTGACGGATGATGGGCATGGCAGCTGGGCCTGCGCCTAGAACCACGATGGTTTTAGTGCCAGACATTGTGGGTGAAGTTGTGAATGCCTCGATGTTTTGGAGTAAGTATATATTTCTGCCGTTATAACAGTTGAAGATGCAATTGAAGATTCAATTGATTGCTGTGATATTGTTGTAATATGAGTTGAGTTGAGAGAAGGGAATGTTAGTCCAAAGCCGGACCCCACGGCGGTCTATATACACAATTCATTTGACCTATTTCTTCGGGAAATTACAAAATATTCAATCCCGTCTATGTTCCAGTGTCCGGCCAAGCCAGAGCCAACAAAGCAAAGTGCGACTCTGCAATGCGATTTCTCAGCTTGTGCATGTTTGAGGTTGGAACCCGCTTACAAGACAAAACTTAGGATTAGCTGGCTGTACCGCGCGCGGCATGATTTAGCGGCGACATATAGAGGATGGTTGGGCGAGACTGGCCAATTACACTACTTGACGCTCGCTGAGGATCCCTCCCGCGCCAGCTTCGGAGACTTTTAATAAGCGACACTCCGAAGTCCGCTCCACTGTGGCTTTGGGGAGTTTGTAAGGGCAGGCAAGTATTGATTACACATTACAAAAGGTTGGTCATGAACTATATACGAAAACGAGAATTAGAAACCTGCTGCTTACCTCTGATGCATTATGGTGTTTTCTGTCTTTGAATGCCGACACATATCCACGCTGTTCCTGTTGCACTCGTGAGTTGTCATGGCTGTAGCAACTGTTAAGTCCGCGTTCACATGCCGCCAAGGTCCGCAATGTCACCCTGTAGTAAAGGCTCCATTCCATTCCTCAACTGCCGGGAGTCTGGACCCTGTATTTGTTTCCAGGCAGTAACTGATTAGCTTTCAGAAACCAGGTACTTGGAGAGCAGAAAACTCAAAGCAAGCTTGAGATGCGCAAAAGCAGGGAAAGAACTGGTCTAGATGTGGATATATGGTCTAAACCATGCTGTATTCTATTGTTAGCAGCCAAGCTTTACAATCATACACCCAAGAAGATATCAGCTGAGTTTAAACGACACTCAACTAACTGAGAGACAGCTGAGGAAGCCAAGAATGCTTATTTCCGATTGTGGTAAAGCTGGCGCAGGCCCACCCCAAACTATCGACTTTATTTCAACATATACTTCCCAGACAACTGCAACATTTACATGAATAGATGTATTAAAAACAAATAAAGCACGTTTAGTTAAGTAAAATAATGTTCTTTTTCGATTAATTTGCTTCAAATCTCATCTCATTACTCCTTGACCATCGATTGTCAGAGTTCTCGGTTATGCTATAGGTTAGATGCTGCGATACCAAATCTCCATTCGCGATACAACCTTTCGCCTACTTACCCAGGGACATATTTCGAACAAAAGCAACTAGTGTAATTCACGTATATTACTGCAATGAATATGTATTGTGAAGAGAGTTTTATATATCCATCACGTGACTATATATACGTGATGGACATCGAGTTCGTTATTGATCACTCGAACGAGCTTCACTCAAACAAAATGTGAAATGGCCTTGATCGAAGAAACATCAGTGACTACGACACCAAACTCTTCTTAGTAAACAAGGGAGAATGTTATATTCCCTCAGAAAAGCTTAATGGAGAAAAAAATATCAAGAGACAATGTGTGGCATCGTCATAATATCCTCGATCATGAATTTCAATAACATCGTCCCAGGTCGCTTGGCCTGACACCACTTGTTTTAAGCTACACCCCATCACCATCAATAGTTATTGTGGACTGCCTAGCTATGGGTGTCATGATCATAAGAATAATCTAATGATAGATACTTTGAAGATACCTAAACATTTGTCGTCATTCGTGACAGTCCGTTTCCATACGTTGATGTACGTCAATCTCGATCCGGAACCGTTTCCTATCATACCCTGCAGTGTCACCAATACGGCGCTAGATCACAAGTATGTCGATGAAGAATTTAGGCACAACTACCTAATGAAGAAACCGTTATGGAGATGAAGATCAATAAAGATGGAGACGGTGACGATGGATAGTTGGATGCTGGTTATGTCAGTCCATTCATCTTGATGACAAGACAACCCTGGTTTCATCTCAGCCGGGGAAGACAACCTCTACAGTAAGAAAATACGTCCGAGTGTAGACCGGTATGCACTTACGATGACATGATCAGTGCCCATCTATCGTCATGAGAAGCGAAAGGGGAAGAGAAGGCTGAAAGGCTGTCAAAGTACGCGAGGCTCCTTGTGGTGGTGGTGCGGCTCAAACGTCATATCCCTGAGAGGTGCTGTAATATGATGCAAAGGTTTGCCGCAAGGCAACCCTCCACCGTCGCTTGTTACGGTCAGCAAAACCTCACCTGAAGTTGACAGGTCTTATCTGCAGAATGGATATTAGATCATCGCTGATTATGATTGCGATTGCGTATCTAATGCGAGATCGGATCAAACCTTTTTTTGCAGGCGCGTCGCCTTTTTGATGGGAGAACCTTATGTCATATTTCACCAACGACGTCAAAACAAACATCAGAACCAAGGATAGAGTTGACAGGATGGGGCTACAGCGGAGGATCCTTTTTTGCATCAAAAGGGCCCTGTCAAAGACCAGGGAAATGTAAAGCACACGGATGGGGCAGAGTCTAGAACGGTTAAGCCAGAGATAGAAGGCCCATGAGTTTTGCTCTGGCTGCTGTTGAGGCTGGTTTGTAGGTGGCATTGGTGATTTTCGCATAGACAAACCGAGTTGGAAAGAATAGTGTCGTCATCACGTGTCACGGCGGCTGATCTGGGAGGCGAGATGCTTCAGTTTTTGACAAAGGTGCCTCATGCCTTTTTGAGTATCAAGTCTTTTTCTGCAAGGGGTTCATTGCTGAGATGAGGAGAATGCCGGGCAGACCTCGCGATCACGGGCCTCTGTTTGGTCGAGACGCCCAACTAGAAACCGTTTTTGGACCACCAGCACTTTTCGTAAAGAACAAGCTTGTGGGGCGCGGTTGAGGCTCTAAGTAAGTTTGACAGAGAGTCAGTGTTAGAGTCTGAGGTCTCAGAGTCGTCAGTCAACGGAGATACAGGATATTTGCTAGCCCCTCCGTCCGAGTTGCTCGTCTTCTTGTTTGACCAATACGCTGACGCAGACGGGAATGTCGACAATTGCGGTTACAGTAGCCTTGTGGATTCAGGATGTGCTATCCGTCTGCAAGGTGCCCTGCTCATGACGATTTCCCTTCGTCCCCTTACCCCTTCTCCTTTGATGTGCATCAAAAACGGTGGTGAGAGCCCAATGTGAGGCGAGATATGACGGTGCACGGTAACATCTTGTGTGTCTGCCTCTCCCGTCCCGTCACAGAAACAGAGCCAGCCTCCCTTTCCGCCAGCAGTGACAGCACTGTAAAACCCCCCCTGAAAAATGGTGACATCAGCAAACTGGACAGTGGAGATCCTTCTTAGCGTGGCGGATGAAGTGACCTCATTGGCGCTCTCGCTCCTCAACGGAGATCCATGAATGCCGTCATTGGCCCACTTGAATCTCGACTACCATTTCCCAATTCTAACTCGCTGAGCGGCACAGCAACTCACTTTGCCTGCCACAGAAGGGGATAATTGGACCATGGGCGGTGGGTGAGGCCGTGAGGGTGAGGGTGATAATGAGAATTCGACGTAATTGTCATTCTCCGTTTCTACACGAGATTAGGTAGGTAGTAGTTCCGTTTCTGTGGCGTTTGTTTTGCGGTGTTTTTGTTTCGGGCAAAATTACCATACACAATGTCAGGGATGAGTTCATTCTGGGGCACCTCTGTTGCCATCCTTGAACATTCAGGGTCTCTTTTTTTTCAATGGAGAAACAATCATCTCAAAAGATTCGGTGTAGTAGTCTCCGAGAAAATGGACATGGGGAAAGTGGGAATAGCCTCGCTGTTCTAACGCTGTAACCCAGGGCAGGTCAATGCAATTCGTTAATAAAGTAGCGAGCATGATCCTGGGTTTTCGTTCCCGATCAAGGATGGGAAATTAGTAGCCAAGATTGGAATTTAGGTTCCGGATCATGGGAATCCTGCAACAATCCCATGGCGTTGGGTGCCAAAATCCTAGACCTCACTTTAGGTCAGGCCAGGCTCGCTCACCATGGATGGATCCAGTGATGTGCGCCCACCCGAGAAAGTATATCGGAATTCATCCCCACGCTGATGCGACATTTGAGCCGCAACGAAAACATCCTCAATGAGAAAGATCCAATAAATTCTGAACTTGTGGCTCTCGATATACGCCAACGCTTGTCAAGCTCGAGATCTCAGGAGAAAGATTATGCACTCTAAAACTTCGTCGTCAGTTTGGAGTAATCCCGCTCCCGCTCTGATTGATCTCTGGGCTAAATTACTAAATCTCGCAGGCGCCAAAATAGCCCAACGACTCAAAAGGCCCGGATGAATGCCACCCCGAGAGACGCGGCGCTGATCCCTCCTCATATCGAAATGTCTCTGACAATTCCTGTCCCCTCTTTGTCGAGGTCTCAAGGGTTTCCAGGCCGCGTCTTGGCTAAGAGGTCCAGAACCTTCACGAAACCGTTGTGCTTTCAAAACAACCGCGTGACCCGCTCCAGAGCTTAGCAAGTAAGCTCCTCGTGGTCCTTTGGTCCCCTACTTCAACAGATCTCATGGCCTCGGAGCTGAAAAAGTCATTAATCATTCAATGGACTTTTGCGCCATTAGCGGGCGCCCACAGGCAGCTGCGGTAAACTCTGTCATGAATCCTTCCTCGTGAGACTCTGGCCTGCCAGGAAAAGCTTTCCACTTCTCGTTATTGTCGTAAGAGGATATTCTCTTCTCGGACCATGCATGATATAATCAAACATTGATCTGGTTCCGAATGCATCATTGCCCCGTTGTTTGGCTCGAGCTTCAAGACATGAGTTCCAATCGCCCACCTCCAAAGCGAAGAAATGATGCACGAGATGACTTCAATGCCGGGCCCGGATCAGCAGGGTCTTTCTTTGTTTGTCCAGAGCCCCCATTCCACTGCATTTGTGTGAGATACTACTGCGTGCAAGGTTCTATTGATCAACAAGAGAAAGAGCACGAATAAAGTAAACGGCTGTACTGTAATTATCTCATCGTCGGCGTAGCCTCGCCTCTCACAGGCTATTTTGCTTCACAATTCTCACGCAGACACATATGTGAAAAAAGTGGTGGCGATGGAGTAGGACCCTGAAGAACCGGGGGTTGTTTGATTCGAACGAATCAAGAAACGTAGCGTCAGAGTGCAAGGACATACCGACGATCTCTCCGAAGCTTACATAGTACGTACCAACTGTGTAGCAGTCTCGACTCGTCAAGCTACGCTATATGCAGACGCTAGACAACGACAATCTCTGCCGATCAGTCGCTCATGATGGCATAGCATTGGCTTGGACTGCCTGTTGAGCCCCGGTTTTCCTCGTTCTGCTACGAGCGTGTTCTGAAGGAAAAAGAGGGGAAACTTGTTGTTTGTCTCGTGCATCCTGATAGCACCACGGGTATGACACCCGCACACTGACTGAGAGAGAGGGAAAAAAAGAAGGGTCCATCCACGACGACGATGATGTGCTACGGAACCACACACACCCACTCGAGGGAATATCGCACCCCCCATTACACAACCAAACACTCCACTCTGACTGCATTTTCAAGGGACCTGGGGGTGGAGGCTAATCCCAAGCTTTGGAGCCTGTACCTTGCCCGCTCCGCTCCTCTCCTCTGTGTTCATTCTTTCGAGTGTGTGGTTTCTGGTATAATAAGACCCTGAGATTCCCCCCTCGAATTCAATTCTCATCATCCAGCACAACCAACAATCACAACCAACAACAACTCTTCAACTTCACTTTCAAGCCTCTTCATCTTCAAGCCGGCGTTTCAGCACTTAATCAATCAATTCATCTTTACTCGACTCATCTACATAAGAAGTCGATTGCCTGCAATTCAACTCATCCAAACTACTTACACATTCAATCAACCACACAAACAACACCTTCATCATGCCCGCTCGATCTGACTACGGCTCCGTCTCCATGTCCATGTCCATGTCTCCCACTCCTCCCACCAACCTCTCAAGCTACGCTCGCTTCATGCACGACCACACCAAGCGACAGATGGAGGCTTCTGGCGCTAGCCCTTCTCCCTCCAACGCTACTGCTCAGCGTGCCCGTTCATCCATGACCAACGGCAACACCAGCCCCAACTACTCATAAGATCTCTTCACATGAGACAAACAAACTCAATAACGTCACCACATAATTAGAGAATTCATCATGACTTCTACTATTTTTTGTCGTTCTGCCTTGGCTGATGGGGCTTGGAGATGGCATGACATCAAATGCGACGTCAATGGTGGCGAAGCTCATCAACCCAGCCTCCTGTCCTTACACAGCCAAGGTACTCTCATGAAACAGCAACATTTACGGAGTATGGGTGCCTAAAAAAGTTCATTCTCATATGATCTTACGGCCTGCTTTTTTACCAAGTTCTATTTTCTTTACAAACACGATATGCAAGGCGTTTTTGGTCATGGGATTTTTGAAGCTGCGAAAGCAACTTTGTACAACTAGCGAGAGAAAGACATAGGCACACAAGCATCAGAGGAGGAAAGACATAGCTTTAGCTATAACTGCAATAACGATAAATGATAACAACTTCATCTTCATTATAAAGAAAATCTGTCAGTGATATATGGCTTATAATTAATTAAACAATCTAATATTGCTAAGCGCTTTCAAGTACTCAAGTCTCAAGTCTACCAAGTATTCAAAAAAGTTAGAAATCTTATACATGCTGTGTTGCGATCCTTTATTAGGTATGCATCATTAATATCGTTATAGCTTTGTAAAAATGCGTGTCCCCGTTCCGTATATTTCCTGTTCTGCCCTGATTATGCCTTCCTCTTCAATCCCAAAGCTGCTGAATGGTCCTTTTTCTTTTTGATAACCTTCTTGAAACTGGGAGCTGGAGCTGGCGCTATGGGTTCTGGCTCAGCTAACTCAACAGGCGTGTCATCCTCAACTATAACCTCCATCTCCATTCGCGCTCGTGCAGCAGCGAAAGCCTTCTTGGCAGCCTCTTCATCTTCCTTTTCCTGCTTCTCCCTTTCCTCATCTTCTGTTCGTACTATAGTGTCCGCAAAATCGACTCCTTCTTTCTCAGAACGGTTGATTCGTGCATTTCGGTGTCGGATCTCGTCTAGCGCATCAGCGGCGGCCATTTCTCTCTGCGCATCCATGTTTTTGGCTTCGAGTTCCTCCATGGCGTTCTTTTCTTCTTCGCCTGCAGCTTCTGCTTCCTCGCGTTCTAGTCGGTTAAGTCGTTGCTCGTCGTCTTCGTTCTCGGCCTCGCGGTTGCGCCATGGCTCATTATTTCGTACAGCCCCGGAGACTACGGCATAATCATTGTTCTTAGGGTCCGTCTTGAGCACCTGTTAATGGTTAGCGATTGAAAATTGCTTATGAGTAGAATGAACTTACTATTGGGTTTGGGCAAGCAGTGCAGCGAAAAATGAGGCGTATAATTTGCACATTGAGGTACTTCTCCTCCGGTCTTATCTCCTTCGTTGAGTTGAACTTCCTTCCCTTGTACTATGAAGTATTAGCTTTCTGTTGGGCTTGTTCGAATGTTCACTTAGCAAGAAACCATACGATAAATGTACCACACATGCTGCAGCGCAGAGAAAATGGAGCCACTACAGAGGTTAGCATAAGTATATAGTCTCCAGGGCTCATAAACGTACTGATTCGAACTTTTTGTGTTTTGGGTCCAGCGTCCTTGTTTCCGCGACGGCGTGTGAGAGCCGAAGGATCGAAGTCGGGAGGGTAGTACTTCTGTAGAACTTTGCGTTCACTCATGTTGGATATGGGGCGTGTAGCAGGGGTTGGAGAAAGTCGTGGTGCAAGGTATGAAGAAAGTCGTGTTGAGTTGGAAGTATGTCGAGGTGGTAGTTTGGTGTTGAGGTAAGAGCGGAATTAGGCCGGCGTGGAGGGCGGTGGATGCAGGCAGAAATTGTGTCTTAGTCAGCAAAGCGCAAACAGTTTTTAATATGTACTGAGGTAGAGGTAGGTATTTATAGTAAACAGTGTTAAGCACGAGGAAAGATACTTTATATATAAGCAAAAATTGAAGCTTTAAATAATCTTTCTGAAGTTAGATCTCATATGCTTTTATCCTATTATTATTCTTATTGCCATTACTGAGAGCATGTGGATACGCGCCGTGAACTTACATCACTGACCTGCATGTAGCCCCACAAAATTTTGACATCTAGCGGCCCGCGTTTTGAATGTTGAACTTGACCAATTTACACAATACAACCACCACAACACATCATGGGCAAAGCCGAAGTCGGATCTACGAAATTTGTCGCCAACCGCATGAAGGCCAAGGGTCTTCAGCGGTTGAGATGGTACTGTCAACCATGCGAGAAACAATGCAGAGATGCCAACGGATTCAAACAGCATACAATGAGCGAAAGCCATGTGCGACAAATGCTTCTCGTCGGCGAAGACCCCAAGAAATACATCAACGACTATACCAAACAATTCCTAAGCGACTTCATTCTGCTTCTAAGGACTGGCCACGGAGAGAAGCAAGTCCATATTAACCGTTTCTATCAAGAATACATTGCAAACAAGGTCAGTTTTCAGCGACTTGTCTTTTCTTTACCAACTTACTAATACAAAATAGGAGCACATTCATATGAACAGTACAAAGTTCGGTTCGCTTACCGAACTAGCCAAGCACCTGGGCCGCGAGGGTATTTGCCGAGTTGAAGAAACCGAGAAGGGCATACACATATCGTGGATCGACAAATCACCAGAGGCTTTGAGGCGACAAGACGCATTACGGCGCAAGGAAGCGCAAGATCAGGGTAACGAAGAGTTGGAACAGCGCATGATCCGAGAGCAAATCAAACGAGCGCAAGCCGCTGCTGGCAACGACGAAGAAAAAGAAGAAGATCCCGAAGCCCGCGAGTTGAAACGTCAAGAAGGAGAGAAGATCAAGCTTTCATTCGGAGCGAAGCCAGCTGCTCCCGATACGAAGGCGTCGGAGAGCCCTGCACCCGACACGGCTACAGCAGAAGCAGACACCTTAAAGACGGAAGAGATAGCCACAGAAAAAAGAAAGGAGCCTGACACAGCACCAGCGAAGCCAAGCGGGTTTGGAGGCATCTCGATGAAACTTGCTGGGAAGCCTCAGACCAAGAACGTGTTCACCCAGGCCAAAAAGAATGCCCTCTCTTCAGGATCCAAGAAACCAGCAAAAATTGAACAGCCCAAGAAAATGAGCGAGGCCGAGCGCATCATGAAAGAGGAAATGGAAAAGAAGCGGCCCAGGGACTCTACCGGCTTTAGTTTTGGCATGGGCTCTAATAAGAAGCAGAAGAACAACTAAACATGCTCAATCTTATTTTATGACACGACCGCAGATATTCGAATTATCATAATGGCAAGGATGCGATACATAAAGCATGGGAAATTGTTGGGGCGTTATTGGTTTGAATGTCCATCATAGATACCACTACAATATTTTTAAACGAGAAGTTCTTGTCCATAATCACTGCTGTTCTATTCCCTCAACGCCAGTTTCGCCAGAAATAGTAGAATTAATTGTTGCGCATCGGTCCTACGCCACGTATCTTAAGCATCGTTCTCCACCTCTGTACCGTCACGTCTATAAACCCAGCATGTCAGCTCGTTTCAAACCATCGCATCCGGGGTTCAACTTACGGAATGTACTGTATTCTATACTCGTCCTCCAACGTCGATCGAACATCATCAGGTAGTTGTCCCGAGACTTTGATGGCATACATGCCAGGCACATAGCTATCGAGACGCTGGTACTTTGCGATCCACGACTTGGTTGGGTTCGCGAGTGTGATGACACCCTCGAAGACTTGGGATGTACAGCTCTCGATCTGGTCCGGGGAATGCTGTAGGTGCAGGAACTCTTCGCAGTTGGGGCAGCCCTCGTTTTGGAAGCGCTAAATATCGCGAAAACGTCAGTTCATTGGATTCGTACTTGAATTGGTAATGTTAAAAGGTTGTACCTGGGAGGTCATGACGATCGAGCAGATCATGCATGCGCGCAGGTTTCGTGCCTGGCCCGTTGTGACATAATTGGAGGATGACATGTTCGATGTTTTGTAGAAGGGATCGTCGATAAGTGTTGAATAGGAGGAAGAATTGTTGACCGTGGAGAGTGTTGTTCAAAGTTCGCGACTGACAAAGGCGGCGATGAAGAGCTGTCATGCACATAAGCGAGATATGCACCAAGCGCAATATCCACCTTAAACTTCAATCTCTAATTGAAGATGGATCTCAACGCCTAATCATCAGAAAAGCCTGCTGATCTTATCAATTCAAAATGACACAAAATCCAAGCCAGTCGAGTCAGAAGAACATCTTTCAGGAGAAAGGCCTTCAAAAATCCCACGATATTCTCACCTGCACAATCAAGGAACCGCCCTTCTCATATGCACACCTAGAGCTGGTTACAGATGTTCCCAGCGGCTCATCATCTGTCACTCTTGACGACCTTTCTCTCAAAAGCTACTGTACAGCTGCTCTTCGACAATTCCTAGGAACCACAGGTGCTGCTATTTCTATCGACATCCTCAAAGTGGAAAACAACCATGCATGGGTTCGCATTCCAAGACCAGACCTTGGCTCTTTCGCAGCAGCTATCACAGCATGGAGAGGCACAAGCGACAATGGAGAGCAAGTAAGCCTTCAACTACGGCAATGTTCAGACTGGCTTGGTGCCATGGTTGGAACAGACGGACAAAACCGACTATGGAATGCTTAAAGAGTGGCATTTGTTATATTCATCATCATTGAACTGGACCTCATTTTATCATCTAGATGGGGTATAAATGTATGAAAGTACATCGCCCGTCGGCCTATCCTTACAAATGCACCGTTTCCAGACGCCCGAGACTCGCATACACCCTGAAATCGCCGCCGTTTCGCTTTCTAGAGGTTCTCCGCCGTTTCTACATCAGAGAGGACATAAGAGAGCTTTGCGCATATGCCTGGAATCCGGTCAGCGTTGAGATACGGTTATGGGATTTTGTGTCAACTTACCATGGGCTTAATGTCGGGGTGGGGCACGGCATCGAACTGCTCGAAATCGAGCTTGTAGTCAGGGCCGATGTTGATGTAGGCACCCCTGTTCTCTGTCGAGTCGCAGTATCGAGGAGCAGAGAAGACTAATAGAATTGTTAGCGACAAAGTCGTGATAATATACCCAGGTCAACTCACCAGTAATACAGCGACCGTCGTGCTGCACCTCGTAACCATCCATGCGAACCTCGTGACTTCGAATGACAGCCTCAAGACCGTTCTTCTCACAGAACTGCTTGGTGATATCAGGACCAAACTGCATACCGACACCACGCTTGCTGGGTCCTCGACCGTTCTCCTCCTGAGGGTCGGTCCAGAGCATCTCCATCATCAAGCCAGCCTGGCCGGGTTGTCGCTGGCCGTGTCGGTTCAGTTTTCGGATATCGTCAAGAGTGACCTTATCGTCGGAGAACAGACCTCCGTGAAGGACCAGATATTTCTTTCCAATAAGTGTGGCCAGAGCCAGAGCAGAGAAACTTTCAGAGAACAACTTAAAGACTCGCTCGTTGTACTTGGCCTTGCATTCGCCCTCGAAACCATAGACTCGGTTCATGTCGTCTGTCTCGTGGTTTCCACGGTTCAGGAAGAACTGCTTAGGTCGCAGCCACTTGTATGCATACAAAAGTAGAGCGATCTCAGTTGACCAAGAACCTCGATCCACAAAGTCACCGTTGAAAAGATACCAGTGCTTCTCATCAGGAGTACCATTGCGGCGGAATAACTCCATAAGATCGAAGTATTGACCTACAAGGATTAGTTGGGTGTACAAGGCATTGGCTGGCACATTTCTTACCGTGAGTGTCACCACAGACAGTAAGCTTGACGTCGCTAGGAATTTCCACCTCGACCATTGTGGGCTCATCGTAAACAATCTTCTTAACGGCAAGAATAATTTGATAAACGTATTTCCGGTGAATCTTCTTGCCAGTCTTGAAACGCTCGATCATGTCGTCAATAAATTCTTGTGTCATCTCATCACCTAGTCGCACACCATCATATCCTGGCTCAACAGCCATTGAGTCTAGGTCAAGACCCACGGCTGCAGAGGGTTCATCGCCGACCTCGATAGCAGCAAAGAAAGCCATCTGTCGGACGATTTTCTTGCAGTCTTCCAATTTGAGCCTGGCATCTTTGTTGTTGGGGTCGAGAGTAACACATGTTTTGAAGTCGTCGATGGCCTCCTTAGGTCGTAGAATCGCAGTCTTGGCTAGACCTCGTCGGTAGTATGCCTGCCCAGGTCAGAATTCGATCTTGTTTTTCCTAATTCGGTAGTAGGCTTCGTGGCGAACCTTGACAAGTTTGGGATTAAGCTCAATAGCTTTTGTAGCATCAGCAACAGCATATCCGTAAGCCTCAGTCTTGATGTATGCCTAGTGTCTGAAGTTAATAAAATATCGAATAGCAAAACCACAAATCGTATGCATGACTTACCTGAGCTCGGTTGGTGAAAAAGGTAGGCTCCTTATCGTTCTTTTCGATAGCCTGGCTGTAAAAGTCGACTGCGCTGGGGTAATCACCAGACTGGAAGGCCTTGTTGCCCTTGTTCTTGAGTTCGACGGCGTCCATTTTTGTTGTCAGAGTTCAAGGTCCGTCGAGTGGGCGTCACAGAAACAGGCCGAAGGTCAAAGGAGGGGGAGGGGTAGTTTGTTTGGCAGTTTTGCGCCGAGCGCAGTATCAACCACTCAAGTCAGTCGCAAAAAGAGAGGGACTTGGTTTTGAAGTTTGCAGGTTAAGAATAAGCTCGTGGAATGATGCAGAAGCGAGGCGGACTTCAGACAAGGCTCGGTTCCACAATGCGAGGAAGTGCAAAGAAGTTTTGGATCGAGGTTGATGGCGGCCTTTGGTGGAGTTAACGTGCCCCCGCTGCCGGCGCGTCATGATGGAACCGAATCTGACGGCTCCATCGGGGGGTTAACGGGGGAGTTTCCAGGGCTTTCAGGCATTTTGATAGGCTTAGAGCCCCTGTAAGCATTGCCTACCTGGGTGTAAATCGTCGAGGTCGGGTGCCTCTGGAACGCCTAGCGTTTGGACAAGGCGCCAAAAGATGGGGGGGAATCTTTATCAATCGCCACAAGACCAACAGCGATTTGGCTATCAAGTGGGCAGCATAAAAACCGGCACTGCTTTAGTGACTGACGAAAATATTAGACCAGCTTTAGTGTATATATATCCTGAGAGATCGTCAGTATTTTCGTCTGGTCTTCTTTCAGTCCCTCTTTTTATTCAACCCACCTGACCATTCATTGTGTGGTTGTCGCATTTGTAGCTGGAGCCTGCCTGATTCTTGTTACACAAAAATCTTTACGCTTGAACCTAAAGTAGAGAGATGGCCTTTCAAGCTAATATTGAGTTGTGTGTAGTCCGCGGTTGCCTATCAGGCTGTAAGGAAGACGCAAGGTCTATGTTTGAGAATCGGTTAGTTGCATATCTCGAAATCGCTCCACTTAATAATGGTTCCATACCTTAGTACCTATACCAAGACAACTCAACTCACTTTCATCAAATCCATGCCGCAGCCACTTACACACCAGGTAAGTTGCATAAAAACCGATACTGATTTAGTGGTTGACATAAATGTTAGATCACTCTCAGTGTGTATATAGCCTAAGAGTGGACTAGTAATTTCGTCTGAATTGCTTCAAGTCCCTATCCTTTGTGCTACCCGCCTACATACATCATGGAGTCAGGGTCAGGAACAGGAACAGGAACTCCAAACGCGCTGGTGCGCAAGCGGACAGACACTTCTTTGATGCCCCCTCCTCCTCCAGCCAAGAAGATTAAACGGCCAAAGAAGGTGCTCGACGAGGACACCTACACAGAGACGTTGTCTCAAATCATAGCCCGAGACTTCTTTCCTGGATTGCTACAGACAGAGACACAACAAGAATATCTCGACGCATTAGAGTCAAAAGATGCTGCTTGGATATCGAGTGCAGGAAGAAGACTCCAGCATGTTATGACACCAGGACGCCAAAACACACCACTCCCTCCAAAGTCAACAAACTCTTTCGCTCCTGGAGACCGCACGCCTTCGACATATGGAGGAGATACACCAGCTTCGGTTATCTCAAATGTTTCCGATTTTCAGCCACGGCTTAAAACCAACATGAGTTTATCAAAGTTCCAAGAGACTTATACAAGCGAAGATAACGAAAGCTTTTATAAGCTTGTTGACAAGCAAAACCAGAAAAAAGCTGAAAAATACGCTTGGCTCTGGCGCGGGAACAAATTGCCTTCGAAGCAAATGATCAAACAAAAGGAAGTTGAGGATCGAATCGGGCAAACACGAAGTCTAACGGACGACGGCTCCAAACGCGATCGTCTCGCTATCAAGGACAAAGACGACCGTCCGGCACGTCCAGATACGTGGATTTCCAATCCAAAGAACAATCTGATGTTCAGGTCTGATGGTGTTGAGGACGGTGTTGTCACTGTTTCTCAAAAGGCCGAGGAAAGTTCAAAGATGGCGCCAAAATCCATTGTTTACGCAAACACCAGAATGCCTGAACCGCGCGTTATACAACGACCACCATCGCCCACTATGTCTGCAGTGCGAGACGCCATCGCAGGTAGGCCTCGGAAGAGCGATCAAGACTCCAGTGTTGCCGGAGGAGAGACGCCCAGGGTGAACGGGTATGCATTTGTTGACGACGAGGATGACGAGGATGAGCCGATACTTCCTGTACCTATCATCAACCTGGGCCCAGGAGATGACTCGCCAAACCCTTTTCGCTTACAGGAGCAACGCGATAGAGAGACTTTGCACGAGCGCATGGTCGACCGAATAGCACAATCGAAAAAGGAATCCACGAGGAACGGACTTACAGGGAAGGTCGATCAAACACCAGTCCCTAAATTTCCAAGTAGCCCTCGTGTGTCTGCTGGAGGTCTGACGCCAGCAGCGCAGAGGTTGTGGAGCAAGATTGACACGCCTGGGCGTGGATCAAGCGGCTCATTTGGACAATCCAATAAGCCCATGACTCCTAGGGGTTCTCTTTTGAGATCAGTCAAGAGACCTGGCTCAACGTCAGGATCGAAGTGAGGACTGGTATACTTTACAGCGTAGGCGTTTTCTGGTTACTATAGCTTGGCCGGCTGAGCATAAGGGACGAAATTAATGGATCGACATATGCGACTAAAACTATAGTCTTTGGGCTGTTTATTTTTATACCCATTATAGGAGCAGGGTTTTATCTTGAAAACTTCAGTTTACAATTACTAAGGTACTTTGGTAGCTTCCTATAAAGCTTTATAGGCTACTAAGAACATACCTTGTTTATATTGTTTAAGCTCTTGTCTGGTATACTGAGTCTGTGCCGCATGCTCAGGTTGTTGAACCGTAGCTCCAGTAGCTCTTATTCATATGAGGTTATCAATAATACCGTAGCAACAATAGTATACAACTTTCTTTTTGGAAATAGGGTATAAATACTTGGACTTCTGATATGATTTTGCATCCTCATCACCTTTGGTAGTTGATGCTGCTAACCCCCTTAGTTGCATGACCCATCAATTAAGTCATGGACTTTTTTCTCCGAACCTGGAAACCAGCAACCCACCTTGTCAAGCTGGCAGCCAACGCCAGCACGCCAGACACAATTAAACACCTCCATCAATGCGCTTCTAGACCTTAGAGACTATATCGACTCGATGAGGTTCGTCGATTTCGCCATCGACCTCGCCGCAGTGCTCAATGCCTCCCGTGGCATCGCCGCCAAACATGTCGCTCATCGAGGTCGCCAGATCGACACTTATAGCCGAACGTCAAGCATTGCTGCGGCGTTGAGAAAGAGGAATGCTCAGAAAAGCCCACCGACAGAAGATACGACACACAGTGCTACGAGGCCGAATGACGATGTGATTTACGAGCAAACCACGCCGGCTGCACGACAGACGGAACCTATCGTCGATACGTCAAACGAAGGGCAGAATATCCAGGCTGAATTTACAAGAGCCGATCGAGTTCCTTTTAATGGTCCAACCTTGAACCTCGGGCCGAGCCTACAGCAACAAGCTACGTCGAAACCAGCTAAGGAGGATGATTTTGATCTGCCACCCGGAGTCGACGTTAACATCTTCCATACGGCACGAGGTTCAAAGGTTCTGGATTCTCTGAGGAAGCAGGGCAAACCTGGTGCAGCACCTGTAAGACCTGGGGTTGGGGGCCCTGTGAAAGCACATCCCATGAGGGATTGGCCCCCTCGTCCACCACCTGAGCTTAGCTTCGGAGCGCAACCCGAGAAGCCCCAGGGGTCTGTTGCAAGGCATGCGGAACTCTCGGAATCCGTGAAGCCTGTAGAACAAGAGGCTACCATTGTGCAGGAGAAGGTTAAGAAGGAGAAATTAGTGGAGGAGGCGCTTGCACCTGAACTTGAAAAGACCTCTCCGGTCGTACCTGAAGCTGAGAAGAAGATTGACGAAGACGTCATCCAAGCTGCAAAAGAAATTGCCGGAGATTCAGTAGCACCGTCAGAAGCTCCGCATGCTCTGAGAGAGTCCAGTGTTCCCTCATCGCGCATCAGCCGAATATGGAACTACGGTGGCCTTGCTGCCGGTATGTTGGGAGGTGCCATGACTGAAGGTTTCAGCCGAGCCTTTGGCGGCGGTGGCGAGGGATCTGTTCTCTTGAGTGAGAGGAACATGGAGCGCCTGGTTGCAAAACTCTCGCGTATGCGTGGTGCTGCTCTAAAACTCGGTCAGATGATGAGTTTCCAGGACACCAAGATGCTTCCAGCCCCTATCCAACAGGTCCTTCAGCGTGTTCAAGATCGTGCTGATTACATGCCAGCTTGGCAACGTGATCGTGTCCTCGTCGCAAACCTCGGCCCTGAGTGGAGAGAACTGTTCAGCGAGTTTGAAGAAACCCCTATTGCTGCCGCTTCAATTGGGCAAGTTCACAAAGCAGTTTTAAAGAATGGCAAGCGGGTGGCTGTCAAGATTCAATTCCCTGGTGTTGCCGACTCAATCAATTCGGATCTTGATAACCTGAGCATTCTCCTCACAGCAACCAAGCTTCTTCCAAGGGGTCTGTATCTCAATAAGACGATCGACAACGCGCGACTAGAGCTCGGCTGGGAATGTGACTACGAGCGCGAGCTTCAATGCGCTCAGCGCTACAAGGAGCTTCTCGGCTCAAGCGAGAAAGACGTTTTCATGGTGCCCAACGTATATCCCGAGGCATCGGGCAAGCAAGTTCTCACCATGGACTTTATGGATGGCATTGGCGTAACCCGCATCAAGTCTTTTACTCAGGAGCAGCGTGACTGGATCGGCACACAGCTTCTTCGACTCTGTCTCCGTGAGATCACCGAGTTTCGTTTCATGCAGACGGACCCCAACTGGACAAACTTCCTCTATAATGCGGACGTCAACAAGCTTGAGTTGCTTGACTTTGGAGCTTCTCGCGAGTATCCCGATGAGTTTGTTACCCAGTACGTACAGCTTCTTGCTGCGGCCTCGCGTTCCGACAAGGCCGCCGTCAAGGAGTTGTCCGAGAGTCTCGGCTACTTGACAGGCCATGAAAGCCGCACCATGGTTGAAGCACACACAAAGTCTGTTCTCACTCTCGCTGAACCCTTCCTTGTCAGTGCACCTGATGTCTACGACTTTAAGGATCAGACCATCACAGAGCGTGTAAAGGCGCTCATCCCTGTGATGCTTCAAGAGCGGCTTGCGCCTCCGCCAGAGGAGACATACAGTCTGCACCGCAAACTTAGTGGTGCATTCCTCCTTTGTGCAAAGCTGGGCAGTAAGGTCCCATGTAAGGCGATGTTTGAGGATGCTCTCGTCAAAGGAGGCTATACTAGGTGAGAGGCGGAGGTATTGTAATCATGTATCATGTAACATATAATCCATGTAAGACTATTTAGAGTTAAGGTAGTTGAAGGGTGTAGAATAGAGAATACGAATTTATGAAGACATTACTTATATTGATTAATTTATTTTGGGTTGATGAGATCTCGGACAATCGGTATTCGGAGGTTTGGCAAGATTTGGTGGGGCATGAACAGTCTTAATGAGATATTTGTATCATAACTTGGGTGTTCGAGTAATCCAAATAAACAAGGTACCGAGTCTTTCAAATTGGATACGAGGAGACAACAGAAGTGTAATTCTTGGATCTGATGTTTAAATTTGCTTCCACATGACCAACTAAAGGCCAATTGCATATAAATATCAATACTAATATATAGGGCGCTGGAAGGCGCTGGTACGCCGCTATCGCAAGCTTGTACCCCGCCCGAATACATAAATCAAAGGCCCACCCAGATCTCTCTACGGGTAGTTGCAGTCACCAACTTAGACTTACGACACCAAAGAGCTTCTTTATCGACAGCATCTTCACTTCAAGATGGCTGACTTGATCACTTTGGCGACATGTTCCCTCAACCAGTGGGTGTTGGATTGGGAGGGGAACCTTGGGAGAATCCGCAAGAGTATCATCCTCGCAAAGGAAGCTGGAGCTACCCTGAGAACGGGTCCTGAGCTTGAGATTACAGGCTATGGATGGTGGGTTTACCAAGAATTCTGTCTACTTATGGAGAACAATCTAACATTATTTCAACAGTCTTGACCATTTCCTCGAGGCTGATGTCTATGACCACTCCTTGGAATCACTCCTCGCAATCTTGACTGACACCGAACTCCATGGCATCCTTATTGATGTCGGTCTTCCTCTCATGCACAGGGGTTGTCGATACAACTGCCGTGCTATTATCCTCGACGGAAAGCTCCTTTGTCTTCGACCCAAGATCTACCTCGCCAATGATGGGTATGTAGTGATTGTGCCAAAAGAAACACTCACTGACTGACTTGGCTCTGTAGAAACTTCAGAGAAAACCGTTTCTTTACTCCCTGGAACAGACCGAGATATGTTGAACAGTACAACCTTCCTCCTGCTCTGCAGAAACACCAGGGTGTTCGACAAGTTCCTATCGGTGATGTTATCTTGTCTCTCAACGACACAACTGTCGCTGCTGAGACATGCGAGGAGCTCTTCACCCCTCAGGCGCCTCACATCAACATGTATTCTCCCTTTGAAACTCCAATCTCTCTTCATGAAGAGACAATACCATCTCTCAAGAGCGTTTCAAAGACTAACTAGCGTATAGGGCCCTCAATGGCGTCGAGATCTTCACCAACTCGTCTGGTTCTCATCACACTTTGAGAAAGCTCAATGAGCGTCTCGCGCTGATCTCTGAAGCAACCCGTAAGAGCGGTGGTGTCTACTTATACGCCAACCAATCCGGTAATTTTATTTCAACCCTTTGACATAACGTACTCGATCTCATACCCTCTCAGGTTCCGATGGAGATAGACTTCTCTACGACGGTTCATCGCTCATTATGGTGAACGGCAACATTGTGGCTCAAGGTTCTCAATTCAGCTTGGACGATGTTGAAGTTATCACCGCAACTGTGGACCTCGAAGAAGTTCGCGCCTACCGATTTGCCCCTTCCCGCAACTTCCAGGCTGTTCAAGCGCCCGTCTATGAGAGAATCGAGGTCGATTTCAGTCTAGGCGTCGAAGACCTTGATCTCCTACGAGCCCCCACGCCTCCTAGGCCAGCCAGGTATCATGTTCCAGAGGAAGAAATTGTACGTCCTTGCCCATGGTTGTACGCCTTTTTATCGCTGTACATGTAGCATGCTAACCTTCTATGTGTTCAGGCCCTTGGTCCTGCTTGCTGGCTTTGGGATTACTGTGAGTTCCCTTTTAGTACTTGGTAGGTCAACAACTAACTAAAAAAAATAGTGCGACGAAGCAAGGCATCCGGTTATCTTGTGCCCCTTTCTGGAGGTATTGACTCATGCGCAACTGCTACTATTGTCTTTAGCATGTGCCGACTTGTCGTTGCAGCCATCAAGGCAGGCAACGAGGAAGTCATTGCCGACGTGAAGCGAATTGCCGTGTACTCGGATAAGTTACCCGAAACTGCTGAGGAGTTCTGTAACCAGATCTTCCACACTGTTTACATGGGCATGGAGAAGCAGAGCAGCAAGGAGACTCGTCAGCGTGCCAAGGATCTCTCCGCGCGTATTGGGAGTTACCACACTGACATGAATATTGACGATACTTTCAACGCCACCAAGAACCTACTCACTCAAGCCACAGGATTTGAGCCCAAATTCAAGGTCCATGGAGGATCAGCAACTGAGAACTGTATGTCGATCCCCTTTTCCAGCCATAGCCAGAAGCTACATTTAGATGGATACTAATTTTAGTAGTGGCTTTACAAAACATCCAGGCACGTAGCCGTATGGTTGTTGCCTATTACTATGCCCAGATGCTTCCCACCGTACGACAACGGCCAGGTGGAGGAAGTCTGCTCGTTCTTGGATCCAGTAACGTCGATGAGTGCCTTCGAGGATGTAAGTGGTAGCTCTGAAGATACTATTGCACCATTGACTAATAGCGTGTTTCATCCAGATCTCACCAAGTACGACTGCAGTTCCGCTGATGTGAACCCTATCGGCTCTGTTAGTAAGACAGACTTGAAGAGGTTCATCGCTTGGTCTGCCAAGAGCTTTAACATGCCTATACTGGAGGAATTTATCCATGCTACTCGTAGGTCAAGCCCAGCATTGCTTAAACACGACATACTAACAGATTATAGCTACAGCTGAGCTTGAGCCTATTACTGCAGACTATGTTCAGAGTGACGAAGGCAAGTTGTGAAACCTGGGTTCAGTAACAACCAACTAACAAACATCTCAGCTGATATGGGTATGACATATGACGAGCTCTCTCGTTTCGGTGTAAGTTAACGCAATCATGAAACAAGCCACGGCCAAGCTGATACATTTTCGAAGCGTCTGCGAAAGGAGAGCAAGCTCGGCCCATACGGCATGTTCCTCCGACTTCTTGAAGAATGGGGTGGTGAGGGCAAGATGACTCCGCGGGATGTCGCCACCAAAGTAAAGAGATTCCACGGATTCCACGTATGTTTCTTCTTAGTTACTGTCATCCGCTCAGAAGCTAACAATTCTTCAGTACATCAATAGACACAAACAAGCGGTGGCAACGCCTGCTGTCCATGTGGAGAACTACTCCCCAGATGACCACAGGTTCGATCTTCGACCTCTAGTTTACCCCTCACCATGGAATAGCTGGTCTTTCGAAAAGATCGACAAGAGGGTCGAGGCTATCGAGAGGGCTATGGAGAAGAAGAAGAAGACCGAGATCTCGAAATAGTACATTTTTGTGTTGCGATCAAGAACACGGAGTGATAGTGTGAATTGACAAAAATGTTCCAGGCATCAGTAACGCTGGAGCATGGCGGTTCCATTGATTCAACCAATACTTGACCTTGTACAGAAAGCGGCCTAACGTTCTCCAGTTCCTAGTTCAAATGTTTCTTTATAATTTATGCAGGTCCATATTCACCTTGCATCGACACTAATAAACGTGCCCAAATCACTCGAGCAAGAATAGAGACAATTTGTGAGTTACAGAAGGTACCTACCTCAGTACTAGGCACTTTACGTGAATATTAGCAAACAATTAATGTAAAGAGGAGAAACGATAATATTATGTGAAATCTGGCTAAAAACTGGTGACACTGCTAAACACCTGGCGAGACATAGGCACTGACAAACATCTAACAGAACGCAAGCACTGACAAACATCGACTTCTCTGCGCCTCTACCAAAACAAACCCAGGGCAAAAGTTCCGTAAAGCGTGGTTTGTTTATAACAGGAGCGTTTGTAACTCTCGTCAACTGCAAAGTCTTCTTAAACCTCCCCCCTTACGACCTTCTATTTCACAGCGTATTCCACATTATTTCCATACTGATATCTCGACCTAGCCTCTTCGCACTCCCAATGCATATCTATTTCATATATACGCACTCATAATCGACTCTTCGTTCCAGAGTTATCATCAACTGCTACCATGATCAATCCCCGGGGCGACAGGAGTCCGTCCCCCGGAGGAGACAGACATAGATAAACCGTCGCTCAACGAGATGATATATACCAACTCTGTGCGAACTTTCACGCCGTCCGACGAGAATTTCTACGAGACGTTATCGACATTCTACGACTTATAGAATTTGAGAGACCATTTGAAGCGTCGCCATGTCAACAAGACTTATGAATACGAAGCTGGGTTTCCGACTTCGTTTCCAAGATAATAAATGCTCTAGACAAGCATATCGTGGACATTGACGTAAATGCGTCCGAGATTGAAGAAGAAGAGTGCAAGAGAAGCTTTGCTGCTCGTACTGGACTCTCGAGTCACTGACTAGGAGAAGGTTGCAGAATAATCCAGTCTAATCACATTCAGGGATGGTACAAAGGCTAGGAGTGTGCGATTGCGGATGAGAATCCACCGTTCGACTTGCCTATACCCGAAGTCACGAAGTTTGGTATATTGTCACTGATCAAAACGCATTACTCGAAATGTCATGAGTCGCCTGAAAGATTTTTGAACGAGGAATGGTCGAACTCGACTTTAAGTCGACAATCAACTCGCTCCCCATGCTTCGGTGATGGCAGCCCCCCTATTATGCTCTGGGATGATATCGAAAGCCGCGTGTCACTTGGCCACCGAGAGATGCTTGAGAAAGTGTTCTCCATCTTCGCATTCTAACTACCTCGAAGGTTCATAGAGACACGTCCGCAGCTTCTACATATGCAAGCGTCCTTCAAACACTGCGAGCGCTCAGCAAGCTATTTAGGAAAGGCGCTAACATGCCATACCATTGACCATACTCAACTGGAGTCCGTTTCGACAGCTGAACCTATCAGTAATGTATCGGAAATATCACGAAGGCTTCTTCAACAAGAGTGACTCAACAAGAGCTTTGAGGCGTTTGCGAACAATACCCGGCTACCGCGATCCTGGGGATCCAGATTCTGACAGTGACGTGGAGGCACCCGGCGACTTTGAGCTTGTCAACCAGCCCGTGAAAAAGCATACTAGGCGAGCTCGTTCACTTACAGCCCCCAGGCGAGTCTTTCAGGGTGGAACAGCTGAGTTTCTGGCCGTCTTATTTCTCGTATTGTGTCTCAGCCCGGTTCTGCGGAGTATACAAACTTACACGATGCAAGCGGATTGTGAGACAGTGAATACGCTCTAATAACCCACAACTTTATCAACGGATTCAAAAAAGATGGACTTCAGCCTCATTGAGCAACAGTACCGGAGTGAATGGATGTGAGTGTCATGCCATTTTCGCCTTTAGAGCTTTGCTAACCTGAACACAGAACTCGGAATGATGCAGTCGATACCTTCTTTCGATGAGATTGCGAACTTTCGATTTTTTCCACGTTTACTTACTCCAAATGCCAAATAGTCAAGGAAATATACTTTCAGAAACATCACCGAGACGTATGCAGAGGCCGGTGTCGGTGGTGTGAAGAGAATGGGTTACGATGCAGAGCGACCGCTCTCAGCAAGAAATGTCTGTATGACCTATCTAGATACGAGCGAACAATTAATCGGCGGTAACTCCATTGGCACAGCACAATTAACTCTTCTTGAGTGCAGAATGAATGTATGAGAAACGGGTTTTGGAGGGGGTCTCGTGTGGAGGCTACAAGATATGAGAAGAAACGAATGAAGCATTTACATTGAGTTCCGCTTTCGATTGATTTAAATGAACTGAATTATTTCGTCTCTTATGGTAATTTTAGTGACTAGGTTTTCTGGTCTCTCAAGGACCGGAGAGACTGCAAGTTCTTTGCTCTTGCAAGTGGTCTCTCAAGTGAGTAGGTGGTAAAAAAGTTGACCTCCTAAGCCTTACGGTATAAGAATAAGTAGTCTGATAAGCCTAGTCTAAACAGAATAAGCTGACATACTAATTTTGTCTCTTATGCTGTAAGGGGCCAATCTTTCTGACACCCTGATGCCTCTTACACGATTCCTCAATATTTACTACCCAGTACTGTCTCTTATTCTGTTACATATGACCAAGGGTAGCGGGAAATATGAGATCACCCTAGTTCTTATTATGCCCAAGTAACTCGGTTTGCAGCAGCTCTATCCTCTAGAATCGGAAGTGTCATCCTTATTGTTGTGTGTCTTTGAATGTTCTGAGTCCCATCTTAAATCACATTTGCAAACACTACAAGCACATACGACCATACCTATCAGAGAACTCGGGATCCCGTCCGCTCTCCCATAGATAAGCTGGTAAGGGGCGGATTAGCAGTTGGGTCGGTGACGACCAGCGAATCCCCGCTGTTGTATGTTTTTGTTTTTTTACTGCTCTGTTATATTTTCTTATAGTGCGCAGATACGAAGCCTGTAACTGGATGTGGTGCATTAGAAGCAGAAGGCAGGACCTGCGAGCGTTCTGTTGAGTGCGAAACAGGTCTTATGCCTTCCGAGTTGCTTCCATCAGCGTAGATTTACAGTTCCTCGTATTTGGCAGTATCCTTCCCAGGGACATCAAGTGCTTTCTCACAGTAGGCTTGTTGAAAAGCCAGCATGAAAACCAATCCATGCAAGACCCAATCGATCTGCTGTCAAATCAAGGTTCATTCGCTTCGTAACCTCTAAAGTGCTAGATCTATCCTCTCGGCCCTCGGCGCTGCAAAAAGTCGAGCTCCTTCTTCTCCTTACCAGCAACCTTCTTCCTCTTCCTCTCAATCGCCCTGTCAACTTGTCCCTTGCTCATGCCCTCGTATCTGTTCACAAGCAGCTGCTTCTTCTGCTCGCTCCTCTTCAGGTAGAATGGCGTCTTGCCCTGCGCCACAAGCTCCTTTTCCTTCTTGCGGTGCTCCTTGAGCAGGTTCTCCTCCTCCTGTCTGCGCACATTGGCCTTCTTGCGAGACTCCATGGACTGCAGTTGGCGCTTAAGGTTCTCCTTCTCGTCAAAGTTCTTGGTCTTTTTGATCTGCACGCGCAGGTCGGCCATCTCCTTGTCGCGGTACTCGTCCAGGAAGGCGTAGGCTTTGCTGGCCTTTTCTTCGTCGACACGGCCGACTAAGGGGTCGAAGCGTGGATCACGGTATTGGCGTTTGTTTTCTGGGATGATCTCGCGACGACGGGATACGGGCTTTTTGGAGGTTTGTTCTTGGGGTGCGTGTTTAGATGACCGTTTGGGCTTGGGGTCGTCCTTTGATCTGGTGGGTTTTCTGGGTGCTGGTGTTTCTGTCTTTGGGGTGTCTTCGTCGGTAGATTTCTTATTTTTTGACTTGCGTCCTGAGGGTAGCGATGCTTGCGCTTTTGCGAGGGCACCGAATGAGACAGATGAGAGGTCTATCTTGGGTTCGTTCTGCTCGGGCTATCTTTAGTTAGAAACAATTGTCAAACGCAAGAGCAAAAGTCTCACCTCGGACTCATCTTCTGAGCCGTCTTCAGATTCTTGGTCTTCTTCATCTTCGTCTTCGTCTTCGTCATCAGAGTCGCCTCGGATACCCTCTTCCTCAACCTCATCGTCGTCATCTTCCTCACTTGAGGAGTTCTGGCTCTCAGGCTCCTCCTCCCATTCATCCTCTCTTCTAGGTCGCACTCTTCTTTCGAGTCCTAATGAGGACGACGGTTTTCGCTTAATGACCATTTTGTGATGCTGTGTAAAGTGAGATAAAAACACTCTTGGACGTGGTTGTGATGCGACGCTGTGATGCGACGGGAACTTTTTTTTATCCAAAGCTTCGATAAGCCCCACACATGCTTATCGTAGAGCCTCGCTAAGTGTCCATCAGGGGATCTAGCAAAAAGACTGGCCTTTCGAGGCTCGGTGTATAAAAATAAATGATCTGAGAGTGGGCTACAAAACAGCATAAACTGATTCATTCATTTTGGCGCCTATGCTGTTAGCAGCCAGGTTTTCTCATACTCCGAGGCCTGGCTGCTAAAAAGTACACCCAGCAAGAAACGAAACTGCTGCCGAGTCAGGCATGCCATTTTAGACTACATCCTTGCCTTGGATCGTTTATTTTTTGTCTCTCAGAGATTAGACATCCCAATCTCCATGTGGCGCGCATTTCGGAATCTGGTGTCGAGAATCTCGCAAGCTACACTTTCACAACCACCACCACCACTACCTTCACGACATGCCTTTATTGTTCGCAAAGCCACAGCAATGACAGGATACGTGCATTCAGGTGTGTCCAAGGCGGCGTCGAGGTCAACGAATATACCCGGTCTCACACTGGCGCAATCAGGCGCACCCGAGAATGCGCCCAGGGGCCCCAAGAACGGGCAAGCAGACTCTCAGCAGAAGTATGTCCTTCAGCATCCATTGGCCTCTTCATTGGTACTCACAATTGTAAAGCGTTCGTAAGGGTATTAAAAGGAAGGGAAAGAGGCATCCTCCCGAACCGCGAAAACCCCGTTCCGAATCCCCTCCAAAAGTCCCCAGCAAAGGTTCTGGAGGTGTCCCAGAACCTACGCCTGAATACCTGGCTCAAGCAAGTCTCGCACCAGAACGTCTGTCTCAACCGCGCCGTATACTTGTCGTCATCGACTTGAACGGCACTCTTCTCCACCGGCCCAACAAGAAGCGTCCCTTCAACTTCACCGAGCGACCTCATGCGACGGCATTTCTAAACTACTGTATCGAAACCTTCCATGTTGCTATTTGGTCCTCAGCTCGTCCTGAGAACGTTGAGAGGATGGTAGAGAAGCTCCTCGCACCCGAACAGCGAGAGCAATGTCTCGTTACTTGGGGGCGTGATTCTTTTAATCTGTCGCCAGAAGACTTCAATTCAAAAGTCCAAGTCTACAAGCGTCTCACAAAGATTTGGACTGATCCAAGAGTGATGGCCGCTCACCCTCGAGCCTCTGAGGGTGGTGTATGGGACCAGACCAATACGATTCTCGTCGACGACTCGTTCGAAAAGGGCCGCAGCGAGCCTTTCAACACCCTCACGCTTCCTGAATTCGACGGATTGGCAGGAGAAATCCCAAACGTCTTGCCCCAGGTACACGACTACATCAACGAACTCTCCTACCAAGCAGATATCAGTCGCTTTGTACGACGGTCACCATTCAAGCTTAATCCAAATTATGTCCTGCCGGAATAGCTAGTGGACTAAGGAGTTCGCAAAAGTTTGTAGAATTAGAAGGCCTTCTTCATAGATACCCAACTCACGTCCTTACAGCAAGATAAACACTACAGTTGTTGTTTTGGAACATCTTTTTTTTCATTCTGGTATGGAAATATCGGTGTTTTTGCCTACCTAGAATGTGACCTTGTCCGTAAAATCTAGTGCCCGAAATCATGGAGCACCTTGATGGGAACGTTTTAGTTATGGTTTTTTCCAGCTTCATCAACTGCACGCGAGGGGAGCACGACGCGTTGGCATAACAGTACAGTCACCCGAGGCATCAAACACCATAGGAACAAAGTTTATAATACGCAAGAATTGTCTATGTAAAACAGACACATTTTGTTCTCTTTTGGACTACCATAGGGAATCTGCCAGCTAGCAGGGCCTTCATGAGGCATAGAATATCATAAACTCATTTACCCCCCCAACCATTTAACCATAATCCATTATCATCATCGCTCTTAATTTTCTTTTCCTTTTCCTTTTGTTTTGTTTACTTGAAGACCTTACCGTCGGCAAGCTTGTACACCTTGCCGTTGACGGTGATGTCCTTCTCCCAGCCCCAGGCATCCTCGACGAACTGTCGGTCCTCAGGCTTGGAGGGGTCGAGCTTGACGAACTCGTAGCTCTCCCAGTCGGGGGCGACGTCGAAAGCGGGAACGTGCTCCTGACCTCGGATGACGAAAGCACCCTGGATGACAGAGTCGTTGTTCTCGCCGTAGACGGCAGCACATCCGAAGATGTACTTGCGGGAACCCTCGAGACGGTTGTTGAAACCACCGATCAGGTTGTTGGACATGAAGGTGAGGGTGAGCTCCTCGTTGTACTTGTAGTCAACCTTCCAGATCGACCACTCCTCGAAGTTGAAGTTATCCCAGAAGTACTTCATGGCCTCGTTGTGGTCCTTGATGTTGGAGTACTGGCGCTTCCACTCATCGAGAGGGAAAGAGGGGCGGCCGAGAGCCTCGAGAGGGTGCTTGGCCTTGGGGGCAGCAGGGGCCTCGTCAGCAGCGGGGGCCTCAGCAGGAGCGGCAGCGGCAGCGGGAGCGGGAGCGGCCTCCTTCTTGGCTTCCTTCTTGGCCTCCTTCTTAGCCTCCTTCTTAGGCTGGTCGGCCTTCTTGGGGGGGTTGGTCAGAGTAACGGTCTCGAGGAGCTCGACCTTCTCAGCAACCTCAGAGAAGATGGGCTGGCTGCGGACAGTGTCGAACCATCGGGTGACGGCAGGGTGCTCCGCGCGCCAGTGCTTGTCAAAGAAGTACTGGAAGCCACGGGTGGCAATGGCAGCAGCGAAGAGATCAGCGAGGGTGATGCGCTCGCTGACGAGGAAGGTGTTGTGAAGGAGGTACTCCTCAACAACGGCGAAGTTCTTCTCGGTAGCCTTGATGGCCTCGTCAACAGTCTTCTTATTGTAGGGAGAGTCGCCCTTGAGGGGGCTGAACCAAGCAATGAGGTTAGGGAGGACCTCAGAGTTGAAGAAGGACATCCACTTCAGGATGGAAGCATAGTCCTGCTTGGTCTTGCCGAGAAGAGTGGTCTTCTCGTTCTGGGAGGTGACTGCATCTAGTTAGCGAAGCTCGCGGCAAGCTGGCAAGATAAAAAAGATGAGAGGGGTTGCGTAGTCAGAAGTTAGACGGTATCCACAAATGAACTCTTGAGAGACATTTCAGACAGGGATAACTGTATAGAATATGCTAGGTCATCATTCGCAAGGGAGGGGAAACAGAAAAAAACGGTGCCACAGCAGGCATCATAGCTTCACGTACTGTAAATGGCAATGGCGATGCACTCAGAGAGAGCGAAGCCATCCTCGCCAACAAAGGCGGGGATCTTGCCGAGACCGTTGGCCTTGAGGTGCTCAGCGGTAGCGTTGCCCTTCTCAGCCTCGACGATGTTGAGCTCGATGTCGTTCGCCTTGGCTACAGCCTTGATGGCAGTAGAGCGGCAGTTGTTCTGAAAGAACGGACCAGTCAGTAACGACGCTCAGAAAAGCTTTGCAGACGCAGATGCAAACGCAAATGCAGCATATTCAGATTCAAGGCTCGAGAGTATGTACCTCGCGGGTGAAGAGAGTTCCGAAAGCCATCTTGAATGCTTTGCTAGGCAGCTGAGAACAGGTTGACAAACAAAGAGACGAGTGAAAATGAGGAAGGAAAAAGAAGGAAGGGAAAGTTTTTTTAAAGGTGCGATAATTACGAAATTACTTGCCCCGCGCTGGTGGGGTCCTGCCTTACTGCCCGAGCAACGAGCAACGCGAAATCTGAAATCCCAAAGAGGTGGCTGGGCGAGCTTGAAAGTGGCGGTTGCGATAAGAGATCTGTGGCGGCGATAAGCTTGCTCACACTATTGTTCACGTGACCGTCATGAGAAGCTAGCCGGTGATGGATCTCGAACTCCCGTGAAGTTTTTCTGGACAGACAGTGAACCTCGTCCGATACCGCGATACCGACGGGGCCCTCCTCCGAATTGGTCATCATGTCGACATTTACACAAAGCCTACGGCAGCTGCGGTGCCAGGGCAAGGCTTTCCGAGCACCATGGCCTCAGCCCGCCTGGCAACGTGCATCTTTTCCCCTCGCCATTCGAACCATTGCTACCGAAACGTCAACGTCAATCGTCGAGCCTAAACCCGACGCCCTCGCCTTGTCGACAGATGCCAATTCCAAGTTCACTATGCCGTTCCAGGGAGTCGACCATGCTCGTGCTGTTCCGCTCTCGGCCTCATACTTCTCCCGAGAGCCTCAATTCAATGAGATGTATCTCCGAATCGCTCGCCTTCTCACCAAATATCACGCCTTGCCAATAGTACCATCAAGTAATGCTCCTCCAACAGCTTGGGTCAAGCTCCAGGAAATGCGCTCAAAGCTTGGTGAACCGATCAAGGCCTCCCACTACGCCAAGGTTATCCGAGTTGCCAAGCGTCTGAACCAGATTGAGCCCTCACTTTTCCCCGAAGAGGTTCGAGCTGCTCTTGAAGAGTTCAAGCGTGACATCAACCCGTTCATGAATGTGCCTCATGAGGTCATAATTGATAAGTATGGCCGAGCTGTTGGTGTTGGCAAGCGAAAGGAATCAACTGCTCGTGCGTGGGTTGTGGAGGGAACGGGAGAGGTCTTGATCAACGGCAAGACCTTGAGTCAGGCCTTTGGCCGTGTCCACGACCGCGAAAGTGCGGTTTGGGCTCTACAGGCCACCGAGAGATTAGACAAGTATAATGTCTGGGCATTGGTGGAAGGTGGTGGAACAACCGGTCAGGCCGAAGCACTTACGTTGGCGGTTGCTAAAGCTCTGATCGTCCACGAGCCAGCACTCAAGACTGCTCTTCGAAAAGGTATGTGTTTGATCATATCCATCGTGACCAATTATTTCGCAGTAACTAACCACATGTTCGCAGCTGGCTGTATCACAAGAGATCCAAGAACTGTGGAGAGAAAGAAGCACGGCCACGTCAAGGCTCGTAAGATGCCTGCTTGGGTCAAGCGATAAGCAGTTTCTATAGGTAATCAATATTGCAGAACTTTGGATCAGTCTGCAACGGCGGATATGACGATGATGATGAGAAGGATAGTGAGTGGGACTCTGTTCCCATTCTCGTCCGATATCCATGTACAAACAATACTTTTTGTAGTTTTAGAAATGCTCATGGCATGCCGAGTTGGTGCCAAAAACCGTAACCCAGCTTATGATTCTTCCAAACGGCGCCTTGACCAATATTGAAACACGACGACTCTTGGTAACCCTTTATAGCCGTTGGCCGATATACCGCTGCCACTGACTCAGAACCTGACGGCCAAATCACAAGTAACAGCTTGTTTGGGCTTTCGGAAATTCCTGCAGCATGGGACCCTTGATAGGGACGACGAACTTTTTCCTACTTTGCTCGTCTCCGTCAATGTGACGAACTAGAATAACGTACCAGGAATTGAAAACAGAACACTCCCAGTATCTCGCTTGCCATGTAAGACATTTTCAGACGTGCTAGAGAAGTTAAATACTTACCGGCCGAACCGGATCGCAGCAAATACGCCTGACAAGCCATTTGAACCCTGCAAAGTGATCCTCTGCGGTAATTAACCAGCCGCTATCGAGTTGATGGCTCCCGTCAACCGCTCATCCCATCGTCCCCGTCCTAAACTAGTAATGGAGTCGTTCGATGACGACGGAGCGAACCATTGTGTCGTTGCTTACAGGAATTGACCTGACTACCAACCCCAAACCTTGACTGCCACGGTATGTATCGACGTTAGATCGTGATGGGGCAGGTGGGACATGTTCATTGCTGTCAGCTCGGAACACTGGATAATTCATAATATCTAGCAGAGTAGGCGGTGAAGAGCTTCGCGTCCATTCGTACAATGTGATTGCGTCTGCGCGCTGGTGGTAGCAGCGTCTCCACGAGCGACGTACTATACTCTGATGTCCCAAGTCCGGTGTTCGCGCGTTAGCCGATGGCATATGATGCCAGTGATTCAGTCCTTTCATATTATGGAATCTCAGTTCTTGTGTAACTCGATGGCATGAAACAGCGGGAAAGCCGACATTGGTGATATTTCGCGAAAATGGTAATTCCGATGAAGTCGCTAAGTGGTAGAAGCAATGAAGAAGGTTTCTAGAACAGTTTCAGTGGGGTGGCTTGAAGGTGTTTCAGCCCAAGTATGCTCTGGAAAAGAAGCGGTTGGTCTAAGTTTACAGATCCAACGGCGGGCACAACGGTGTGGCGTAACGGAGATTCTTCTCTCCAAGGTAGGTAGGTAGGTATGTACTGTACCTGAGCGCGATGACAGAGGGAGCCAACGTTGTCGGTCTAGTACTAAGTCACCATCACGCGCGGAGCTACCAAGGAAGGACTCAACGTTGAGGCCGTCGGTGTCACTTTTGGACCGTGCCAACGCTGGTCCAGCTAAAGTTAGGCTTTGGGAGAGGTATCTTTTGCAGTGGCTGAGGTGGAGTGTCGAGCATGGACGACGGCGGTTTGAGGTCGGAAAATTTTAGGGCGGACGTAACCACGAGTGGACACAGATCCCTGCAACAACGACCGACGCCATTGCGGCACGCTGTGCTAGATACATGCGGTGTACGGATATCTTGAGTCTTCCCAATCTTGTCCAAGGTGAGGAGAAAATAGAATTCAACGGCCAACGGTTTTTAGACGAGGCTTAGATCGTCTTGATCGTCGGTTTTTTTTGGTGACTCGATCTAACGAAAATGGGGTGCATATGCGTGTTGATCGAGCATAACCGGATTGCACCAGCTCATGCACAACATTCATTAGAACGCTCCGCTTGGAGTTGTTGGATACTATGCAAGGCGGACAAGACCGCAATCCATGGCAGAGCTCTTTTCTTTGGCCAATGGCTCAGCTGTGGGCAGGGCAGTGATTGGGCATTGGGTCCTGTTGAGCACCTTTGGGTATCACTATCGTCGCCCCCAGTCAGGTTAGAAACAGCGTATCCTGCATAGCTGATGCGCGTTGCCTTTTACAGTGCTAGACGCGTGAAACATGATCCGATATGCGCGTCAGCTAGTGCGCTTCAGTAGCGACCCTGGTTGTTCGCGGTACCGGTACTTCCTGTGGGGAGGGGAGGAGATCTTGGTGACAACCTTGCGACGGGCGGCTTTGTCAGAGCACCTGCAGCCGTTGAAGATGTCGGTCGATTCAGGGTAGCCAGTGGTGTTTATGTTGAACTTGGATAAAGTTGTCAACCATGGATCAGAGCTCTAATCAGGACCAAAGACGTTGACAATCCAGTTATTCCAGTTGGATATAATCATTGGTTTTCGATGCACTGTATGTCTCGTAATCCATGACGTTGTGTTGCTGGAGATCAAGTTTTTGAATGTTGTCTTCAAGATTTGGATCGTGGAGTCTTAAAGTGTGGCGGTGGAAGTAATACCCTAATTTTGACTTTTTTTTAGTGGCTTCAACTCACTACATTTAGTACCTTAGGCAGGTGCGTGCTGTAGAATTAGTGACCGTTAACCTGGAATTGAGCTCACATGTGTTTTTTTTTTTAAATTGGTGTCTACGCGTGATAGACTTACATTTAATGCACTGAGATACTCCCAGACATCATGCATCCAACCATCCTTCCATATCGCATTACGGCGCCCTGGGCCACTAATATCACATGTGGCTGTAACCCTCACGACTATCTTGATTGTGCCACAGACGATCATGGCTGCTAAGCGACGGATTAGGTCGATCACATGGACTGTCAGCTAATATAGTACTTGTCTACTAACTGTCTATTCCTGTGCCAATTGGAATGTGTTAAGGTCCATCTCAACGTCCTTGACCGCTGTATCGACTTCAGTGATTTCTATACTGACTCGCACCTGCACTGCATGTCCATAGCGCACCTGTCTGGACCGAGAATTTCCTCTTAGGGTAGGCAGGTATCTCGTTAGGGAATAACCGCCTTGACCGACTGCGGACTCCATTCTCGTTGTCAACACCGTTCTTCTCTCTCTCCAACGCACATACACGCAAGCCAACCAGGTTCAAGGTCCTAAGTACTCCTCGTCGACATGTGTCATCGAATACCCGGCCTAAGCCCGTCGTCTTGTTTATCATAAGCTACTATGTACCTATTCAAGTATGCACACACGCTCATCCACTGAAATCCAATCGACTACTATTGGCTCCTGTGCGAGAATCAATCGAACTGACCGCCTGTCCCTAATGACAATACCGCCATGAGGGTCCTGTACCTGCGGCTGAACATCCCGAATCATCCATAGAGTGGAAGGAAAGAGCAGGCCAAGCTTCAGCATTGTTGCTGGCACGTCCCATACCAATATCGCCCTCTCCGGTTGACACGAGAGCCAGTCTATGTACCTCTAATCTAAGCACGAGCACCAAAACTTCAACAAGGATGAGCTACCCATCGCCCTCCGTCACTCATTGGCCAGCGATTATTTTCGGCTTGCTTATATGGAACCACCTCCATATGTGGGTTGGGGACCAACACTATGCCTCAATATGGTTCAGTGTTGTTTTTCCTTTCCTTTCCTTTCCTGCAGCTTGAGCCATGGTATGCCATTGCTTTTCCTGTCACCCTCGAAATCCTCCCTGGTTCCCATGGTCCCCAGCCTTAGCCCTGAGTTGCTACTGACTGACATACAAAAACATTATCCACTAGTCTCTCTTTTCTTGTTCAGGAACCGGGAGGGCGGAAATTGAAAAGAACTCGACAATTGATAATGCTGGCACATTCAAGAATGCCTTTGCCTGTGTCCGGTAATTGTTGCGGACAGTTCCCTGCAGCACGATCATCTTCGGTACCATCCAATACCGCGATCGATACAGCAACTTAATTGACAGTGACAATCTTCCCCATGTTGCACTGGGGAGTAGGGCTTGTTTTTGACAAGCGGGTTGCTCTAAAACAACTTGGCCATCTTTGACCAAAATCGATCATTTCTCACACGATCTTGAGGTAACAGAATATTCCCCTAACCAAACTAACGCAACATAATTTGGCTTCTGATTATTCCGGTTCTACTGCAACTCGACATTTTGCCCTTCACATGTCTATCCCTCTCCATGTTACGTGGTAGTCTGCCAAATAGCTGTCTGTTTCCCTCACTAAGCACTCTGCTGGCCTAAAGAAATGCAGCCGAAATACGATATAAAGCTTGTGATTCTAATATGAACGCTTTACAATTCATGGATAAAACTCATGAATCGTGGGGTGCTCGCTCAGTAATAATGTGCTAGTCACAGTTGAGCATGGCGGGTCTTTGTCTCAAGATTTTTCCCTCGTCTTTTTCGGCCGGCAACCCACCTAACGCTATCGAATGAACCAGAAGCACATTTAAGCCCTGATCACCTCTTCGGAATTCACAATGGAGGATAGCAGCTTAGATCCAGGGTTCAGGCTACTCAAAGCATTATCCAGAGTGTCAATTGACTACACAGACTCAAGGTTCATTACTGGATGCTCAGAGGAACATCCACCACCACAAAGAAACAACAACGACGCATGTGCAGCCTAAGAAACCGGCTCATCTGTTATCTAATGCATTGATACCCAGCTATTAAAAGAGAAAAGAAAAGAGCAGAATACGATCCTCGGAACAGTCAACAGTGGAAACGGCAGAGAAGACGCTGTTCAGCGCCCAGCACAAGCAATTACTGTAGGAGCATGATGTACACTACACGCACACCCTGCTAACCTATTTGTGGTTCGGTACTTGTTCATATCACCCATGACGCCCCAGGTTCCGATGCGCGTCCACTCCACAGCTTCTGGACTCACCCCCATGGCAAGCCACGTCGATGAAAGCCTCCCTCTAATTTTCCTGGTACCTCTTACCAAGGCTTTGGGCCAGGGGTGTTTGTTACGTGGTGGATGGAGATAGACAACGCCGATCCTTCTACAATCTCCAGAGAGGTTGCCAGGAGCTCTCTGCTTGCTTTCTGGACCGCCTTGATGGTCTTTTGGGCCACTCAAAATCCTCCCTAGACCTTGCCTCACATCTCTCTCAACCATCTTGTCTTCTGCCAAGCATGTTAAGCATATTTCATGCTTTGTTTTCCATTCATTCAAACCCAATGGCCCAGTTACACATGTATTCACGACTCTCGCCTCATGTCAACATTCTTTAAGGGTCATATAAGATGGACGTCGGGTGCCCTGACGCCATTCACACGGCGTCTTTAGCTGATAGTCTAAAACAATACGCCTCATCTTGCCCTGCCTGCCCTTCACATCTGCACCCCCTCCCTCTTCTCATCACAAACCCCCTTCCCAATCCACTTCTATAGTCTCATCAGTCATATAGCCCCTGTCTTTAATGGTGGGCCCTTAGCATATCATAGTGCACATTCAATGAGTGTATGCTTCTTTTGCGAAGACGCTATATAGATCCCTTGGCTATCCATTGTTTGCCATTTACAAGTTTCGTCATCTGCGATTCACATCTATTCCCGCGACCCACAGTCGATCCTTTGATATCATACTCTCGTCTTCCAGTAGTTATTATCGGTTACATATTCCTCAGCGTGACCAGAAGCTCGTCACGACACCGACTAGGCGGTTGCAAACGCCCGTACCGGCTTAGTGAAAAGCTTTTTCCCAAGAACACCATCCTGATCCCTCGTCAAGACCCTGCTACGTGGTATTGGCCCCAGCAGATCGCAGTGGGCTCGAGCTTGTCATGCTCAAGGCCTCTTACATGGGGCATTCACCAGGATCCTCCTTGTAGACGGCGAGACGACCGTTTGACAACTCATCCGCAATCAGCCCTGGCCCAAAGCCCCAGACCAAACTACTTAGGCCTAACGCCTTGCTCTTCGTCATCTTTTTCGGCATCCATTCTTTACCGGGCATGAACGCGCTAAGCTTGAGCTTACGATTGGGATGTGACTCGATAGATGCAGTTGCTACACAGGTCGCCGGGTGAGCCATCAGCTCCCTTGCTGTATCAGTAAGCAGCACATAGCTTTGTCTGAGAATAATAGGCCAGCGGCACCTCGCTTGTAAAGACTTTTGTTCTTTCACTTGGTTACCATCCCATCTGACTAGCTATCCATTCCCTGCCTCAACACACCCCCGACTATCGATCATCGCGACGACTCCCCAAGTGGGCTTTATCTGTTTAACGACCCCGCGGTGACCCCTCCAGCATCGTCAACAGCTCCATTATACATCATCTATCATACATCGAGACATACACATCAAACCTAAAAGGAGTTCGCACCCTTTCTCATCAACCTAGCCCCTATCACCCAGCAACTACTTCCGATTATTGAAACTGGCTGCCTTACAGTCACCAGTGCTACCGACCACCCATCGGCTGGGAGCGACGGCAGGGTCGTATGCTATCCAAGGTCTTCGGGGCATGGACGACACGAGCCGATTAAGGAGGCAGAATGAACCATCGGTTCATTCAAACCCCAACCAAAGATATTCACTTCACGACCCGTCTCAGCAGCGCCGTTCAGTTGCTGGAGCCTCCAACGACAGATATCGCCCTGCATCCCTTGCAACTCCCTCTTCGTCAGGGCGTGGAATGGGAGCTGCGGGTAACTACAGCAGCTACTACTCGGAACCCAGTGCATCTTTCCCTACAGCAAACATGCCTGGAACAGCAATCGCATATGGCTCGGAATATGGCCACGACTCACGCCAGCAGCAGCAAGGTTTTGGTGGCTATGGTACCGCGGCCACAATGATGTACAACGTTGCCCAACCGAACCCGCAAAATCCCGTCTACGATGCGCAACACTTTAGTTCACGGCAGCCTGCAGGTCTGCAGATGATGACACCTGACGTTGCCTCGACCTACTTTGCATCCGAAACGGGGAGCGCAGCTGGCCCGAGCCTCCATCAGTCAGCACAGAGCTCAAGCGGATCCGCAAATGTTTATCAACAAAGCAATGCCATGAGCTATGCGAGCAATAATATGTCCAGCGTGAACGCGATGCCCCAACCGACAGCGAGCGCCGATGTTTCCATGGCAGAGGACCACGATTACGCAGAAGGCGCTCTCGAAGAAAAATGGGTTAGCTATCAGCGGCAACTAGGGAGCATATTCCAGGACATATCTGATGGGTCTCTTGAAAGTGCATCTGAGACATTGCTTAGTGTCACTAGTTGGCTTTTGTCTCAAGTCGCTGATCTTGGTATGTACTATCGACGGCCCTCCCTGGATCAAGGTGGAGACTGGAAAGAAGAAAGAACTAACAACTGCAAATAGGCCTTAATCTTGATGACACGAACCTTCATGCTGATCGTATTCAGCTATGGAACGACTTTAACCACGCCTGGTTAGGGCTGGGCCAGCAGCAGATCGATCTTATGGCTTCTTCTCAACAACTTTCAAGAGCGCAGAGCCTTGTATCCAAGGCCATGATCAAGAAGATGGGAAACGAATTAATTCGCTTATGCGACGGTATCGAACGCCACGGTCTGGTAGATTACCAGTATGGAGTGTGGGAAGATCAAATAACAGAAGGTACGAGCAGTCGCAGATACGCTGTTAAGCTTGAGCAGGTGTGCTAACATAACCTGATAGTCCTTGAGGACATCCTAGATCTATACGAAGATTCTGAAGAAGCCAGCGGAAGCGGTAATCGCTAAAATTCGTTTTGAGATATCGCAACAGGTTTCTTCACAACAAATTGACCTGAGAGTTCTCTGAAACGAGCAATCACCTTTCTATGAAAGGCATCGTCACTCAACAGCTGCATCGCATTGCCCTCCTGCGGATCAGCTACAGAGGCAAGACTACCTACTGCATAGCAGTTCGATAGGATGTCAGCTGGGAGAACAAAATGTTGATGGGCTCTTGATCTTGTGCCAGGCTTTTGTTGCCTTGTATCACACGACTATTCTGTTTTCACATCTCGGTATACGAACTATTTTGTTGCGCACGCATCATGCTTACCACCACTTCAGTTTGAAGGGTGGAAGCCCATTAGGCTGGTTTATGATTTCATTGACATTACTGCGGCGTGTGATGTGCCAGTATCAACTGGCAGCGTATCAATGCACGGTAACTACAATCACGATTGCATGGCGGGGTTCACAGGAAAAGAGGGTATGATTTATTCACCACTCTGTGCTATGAAAATGGATACATGGTTGGTCACGAGAAAGAGGATTGGAAGCGGAATAGGCACTATCGGGCGCGTGGTTAATGATATTTTGGGGACAAGGCGTTTTACCTACAGATGGAGTGCAGAAGTCAGATTTTGGCTGGACTGGACTGGACTGGACTGGGCTGGACTGGGATGGGCTGGGCAGAATTGGATTGGGTTGGGTCGGATTGGTTATTGTTTTTCTTCCATTCTTGTCTTTTATCAGGCTCCAACATGGACTTGGGTGCACTGTATTATTGTTGTTATTACTACCCGCCCCTGCGTTAGAAGGGTCATGGATATCAGGGTTTGGGTTTGGGTTGTTTGATGTTGGGAGGCTGTATGAAAAGGGTGGATCTAGAAGTCCTCGCGGGCTTCATTGCGAGTTGGATGGGAAATACCAGGGGCACATGTTTGACATAGAAGCCATACATAGATGCCATACATAGAAGCAAGTGTACTTAGTGTATTATTATTATTATTATTACCGCCGACAAATTCGCCTATCTCCGTGGAGTGCCTCAACTAAACTGAACAACACAGCCTGGAGCACATATATGGTGGATTTCTGGTATGCTGCATCCGTACCTGAGCTTGGCTTCTTCCCCCGCAATGTGAGTTGTTAGCCAAGGTATGGGCTGCCTGGCAAAGGCGAAGATGGACAGTAGATCGGCCGGTTGATAGCGACAAGACATGGATTGTCCATAGTCTGACCCATGTATGGGAGGAGTCTACGGTACCCTGGCCTGGTCTGGCCAAGACAGAAAAAAAAACAAGGGTATAAAGTACAGTACCTGAGTACCAGCATCATCAGCTGTGCCAGGCCAAGCCAGGCCAGGGGCAAGGGGGAATTAAATTGACGGGAGCTGCCTTCGGGTTATTCCTCATCAAGGGTATTGCTTGCGAACAAAAGCGGGCTTTTCTCTGATCCCCGCGGGAGAGCTGAGTAATTGATTGTATATAATAGTGACAACATTCAGAAGAAAATAGTTGGTTTAGGCGAATGTTTTAGTATCAGAGCTTCACAACCTTGGTGTGTGGGTTATCGAAAGATTTATTGACACTTTTATCTAAAGTAGCTTGAATAGCTCGTTTCTTTATTTCTCTAGCTGCTTTCTTTTTGTTTGAGTTAACCTAATTCGATTGTCGGCTGTCTTTTACGGACGCGGGAGTGGCTGGTTGTTGTCGTATATCGAACGCTAACACGTTGACAGGCAAGATTCCCAAAACTTCAAGTTTTTGTTGTTGTGGCGGTTACTCAGTCTCTCTGTACGTGCTGGCCTAGGCGAAAGAAGAGGACACGAATGCATCTGTGCCTTAATTTCGCCTCGCGTTATGCTGGTGAACAACAACACACCGATAGACATTCGGTGACTTTATCGAGTTCACCGACTGTCCTGTCCTGTGCGGTGTTGATGAACAAGAGGACCACATTGTCAGGAGAGATTGGTTAGGATCAGCGGCCAAGTCGCAGAGTGCATTTATCTCTTGCATGCATGTAATCATACAGAAATAGAAACAGCGAATAGCTTGCCTTGAGAGTCCCCGGAACAAAAAAGCCTCACAAAATGTAGACGCACCCAGCCCAATGGGTTTACCGCCAAAGAAAGGAAAAAGAAATATATATACTACTGATACTTCATACAAACATGCCGAATGATCGGCGGGCGCCTTGCTAAGCTGAGCTGAGCTGCAAGAGAGAGGCGCATTTGCAGCTTGCATAATTAAGTCTTCTTCTTTTTGTTTTGTGAGGGACAGAAAAGATACGTACCGAAACAGTAACAGAAACAGAAACAGAAACGAGTCCAGTTGAATCGAGTCGGTTGACTTCCCGCAAAGTGGCTTTCATGCAGGTACAAGCGGTGACTCGGAACCAATGAATCGCGTGTGGCTTGGGGGTGTGTGATTTTGTCAAAATACGCGAGTCAAGTCAGGGACTGGGCTTGTCGAGGTACATAGCGATTTGTTTTATCCACAGTGGGTAATACTTACGAAAGGACAAGTAAAAGAGAAACAACAAGAAGACTTGATTATCATCGGAACTTGATGGAATCATGCTCAGTTACATCCGGGAAAATCCAGTGGATCTCTCTTGGTAGCTAGGCTCTTAGTAGTTGGTTCCTCGTCGTCTTCTTGAGTGTTGAGTAGTTGGCAAGCATATCCTTGCTTCAGAAAAAGAGGCGCGGAGGTCACACAAGTTTCGGTTCTGGGCTGCAAGAGATGCACGATTGGTAACGGGATTTGCACATGTTTGCTGATGGCTTTGTCTTGCATACATTTGAAATTAGACTTTTGCTGTGGGTGCAGTACAGTTGCAACAGGCATAACGACACATGACTGGCTCGTCATATTTGTTTACTCGTGCAAAACCTATTACTATCTAGACTAGTAGTTGATTGAGTTGAGTCTATAGAAGCGATGTAGCAGAGCTAACAACAACAATACGTAAACTCAAGACTGCAAAGCCACACGTATGAGTCCATCACTGACGTGTTTCTATTTTATCTTTACAGCAGAGTTCATTAGACTTGCAATAGTTGGTAGCGAACGGACTCTTTACTTTTGGGCTCTCAGACTGTGATTGGTTTGTGGCTGTTGTAGTTCAGCTGGTTTAGTTGAGGAAAGAGCGAGGCGGGCGCCCTACCTGCCTATACTTGCCGTATTATAGGGCAGGGATATCCTCAGTCTCTCAGGCTCAGGCTTCATCTTGACATCCAGCATCCAACCTTTCTTCTTTTTTCCATCAGCGTGACCAATTTTTAGTCGATCAATTGACGTGGGGGACGACACGGACGGCCGCTTCATCCGCACAATACCTAGGTAGTACAGTACCGTGCTCTGTACCCCGCCTGAACTACTGCACGCTCTTTCTTGTGAGGTACACTTCTTCAATCAATTCGACTTGGCCGACGCCCTAAACAAAAATGAGATGGAAGCAAACCGAAAAGCAAAGACTGGTCTTGTCATGTCGCCCTACCCAATATCAGCCCAATTGATTCTTCCCAATTCTCACGCACTCGCCACAGTCATGAATATACTCGAATTACATCCAAGATCTGCGGTTCCTTGATGTCCAACGGCTGTGGGCGCCCTATCGTCGATCACGTTGCCACTTGCTGATGCGATCCAATGCGCTGCAGCCAAACGAGGCTGAAACATAATTGTCGAATAGCAACTCACGCTTTTGATACGACAACATTTTTTCTAAAACGTCAACCATATCATATTCTCAAGAATGCTCCCAAAAAACGAAGCATGAAGGCTTAGACACACACACGCGTCACATCAGAGCCCAACTATATCGAAGCCTGACCTGTAACTCCGCCCTTTTGGCATTGACCGTGAACAAGCGGTACTTCTGCATCCCAACTTCGAGGCTGGGGGCGTGGAGTTCCATCCATCTTTCAGACCCAGTTCAACATGTCAACCTCTACATAGTATGCATCGGGCAGCAACTTGCCGCTGTCATCTGATCTGTTAACGTATCCATTCGAGGCTTGGCCAGGGTCCGGTCCAAATGCTCCCTTGCCGGAACCGAACTAACCCTCAGTACTTGCTTTGCTCCCAGCCATCATGGCCATTCCTTCTGTCCGTGCCATGCCTCGGGGCTTACAGATAGCGGACTCGAGCGTGACCGACATCTAAGTCAAGTTCAACTCCACACGTCTACGCCTGACCGCTGAATCGTTGGGCATCAGTCCGCCTTCGTCTCCCTCTCCCTCGAAAACCTTTCTTGAGACGGACAAACTGAAGCTGGCTGAACCATTGGCAAGCGGAAGCTCCATATCCGCTACCCATGCAATGTTCCGACTACGCCGTACTGTGCCGCTTACTGTGGATGTCTGGCGTTCCAGCTGAGCAGATGCTAGTAGTAAATTGGCGAATTGAGCAAGTTGTTCATGCCTGTAATTCGGCATTTTTGGATCTTCATGATCCTTGAGAGAAGGGCTGAATGATGGATGTACTCTCGACGTCCACCATATCCTGATAATGGGACCGCAAACGTGTCGAACGACATCGCTGAGATCCCTAGTCGATTCCACTGATAATGTCACCTAGTGTAGCGGGCCTATTGTCGCTTACAAGCCCTCTACAAGATCAGATCGGCAAACTACCTACACACCTGTTACACGCCGCGCTCCCCCTCACGAATCATATCCCAGGATTTATTTCCAACCCTTCGTCTATCGGCTGTTTAAAGCCCCCCCTAACACAACCGTCGACGTCTGTTCGCTGTCCCAAACTGCCGGGGCGCCCAAAATCTACGACACCATCATTCAAATATGACAGGTCGTTTCGACTAACAATACAAGATGTACCCCCTTTGATCACTAAAGACAAAGAAGGGAGGAGGAATGAGATGACAAAACAAACCACCCCCAAGAAAATGACCTAACCTATTTGAATACCTATGTGAGATGAATCTCATCTGCCCACATCCCTACAGAGATGAGGTTACATCCTGATCGACAAGCGAGGCTAGATTCTGGCCAACAATCTTGCTGCCTCAGCCTCACTATTGTGACCTACTGCACGCTTCATGTGTGGCAGTGTGCACTTTGCAGGTTCAAAGTCAATTCAGGCTACGAAACATGCAACTGGGTGTTTTGTGTAACCTTAATTCAGTTGCCGTGTCTCTCTTTTCTCTTTGTGTGTAGCCAGATGCATGTAGGGACAACCCTTCAGACATGGATTTCCATGCTCCAAATCTGGTAGAGTGTGGCACTTTACCGACCCTCTGGAGACCATCATCCTGGCATTGATTCCTCCCGTGTCATCTGTGGCGCTGTAAGACATGGCACTCTTTGCTTCTCCCAAGGTTGCCATTCCAACCCCTTTGTAGCATACTTGATACTTTTGAACCCATGCATATCTCCGAGTGAGACCCGACAACTATCGGCATACATTGAAAGCTGGAGACAGTACTGGAAGCTACCACTCTAATCTATTGCGTCGACTGGGCCCAAAGTCATGGGATCGACCGGCAACGCCCGCTCCCGACTTGGTCTCAAATATGAGGGTCCTGAATGTCAAGACAGTAGCAGTGGCTCCCAGGGTTGTGGCATGACATGCGCCTTGTCTCACTATGTGTAAGGTTCGATGTGAAAATCATAACCCAGCCCCTGTAAGTATAGTTACCACCTCTTTGGTCGCTGTGCGTTCAGCTCGCGACATCACCGGGATTGTAGTCACGAAGTAGGATGTCTACTACAATCGAGAAAGTATATCCGCCATATGATTTGGCGGTACTTATCATAAAGAGTATATCTCAGAGAGCAAGTATCCGCCATAAATGTACTGTTGTGAAGCCACTGTGGACTTTTATGTTTTACGGCGACTGTGAAGTGATCTGCAATTACGAGTACTCAGGACCTTGGCCGCTCTGCGGAGTACACGATTAGCTAGAACCGAGACAAATGAGTTTGAAAGTAGTATTAAATTATCGTCGACTCTTAAGCTTTAAGTATGTTTAGTTTTTGTTAATGAGAATGTGAAAGGCTGCAGAGCGACAAATTGTAACATATATATGTATACTATCTGATATGTGGAACGCTTAAAGTATCGTTAGCTGGTCAAGTCGGGCCGAGCTAAAACACAATATCTGCGATATAAAGGATGTAACGATATGTCAAGTTATGAGAGATATAAGCTCTGGTACCGGTGCTGGGCCCTGTGGCTTTATTGACTTGACTGCTGTTATCTCTACCTACTGTTGCCCTTTTGGGACACTATTGGCAATTTCATATCCCCTTCAAGTTCGACGGCGAGTTGCCACATATGAAGTATAAACTCTCTCGGAGGCACTGGTGTCTTACAGCATAGCACCTGATTTGCCAAATGGTTGCACAAAGTGGCCCATTTAGCACTCTTCATCATGTAACTCGATAATAGATGATGCTAATGACATGCCACTTGGGATATGTTAGTAGTTGATGATATTCTGGGTTTGTAAAATAAGCCTGTTCCTAACTCGATTCAAGAAGTAAGCCATACACACAATTGTTCGCGATACTGCAAACCTGCTGGATACTTTGTATAAGCTTGTCTAATAAGTCCATGATGTTATACTGCCCTGGTTAGTTTATGGCATTACGAGGAATCTCATCTCATATGCTCCAAGGCCAGCGCACTTAGAAACGGAACCTGAACACACCTTCATCCGTTGCAACAGCGGCAGTATGTACAATACGAGGCACAACGCTTTCTTTTCATCCGAGTTCGAAACCATCATCACAAAGAGAGCATTGGACAAACTTGAAAGTTATTATCCATGTGGAATGCTATATCGAGAAGAAGCCGAGTTGTGAAGTTAATACCAACAAGTCTTGAATCTTCACGACTTTAGTGACCAGTTCAAAGCCACTACTTGGCCTGACACTTCTGGTATTGTGACCAGCCGAGCGTCAGTTGCCTTCCTATTCGACGATAATAGCTAAATGTTCGATTCACATGGCGTTTAGTTTCAATGTTATAACAAATACTTAGTCATAAAGGTTACAGCTTGGAATATACTTCACGTGAAGAGGTTGGCAATTTGGGTCCTTAACGGATCTGAATTGTTGGATATTGAATTGATTCCATGTCCAACGTATTGTGTAGATGCCCCCAGTTCATGAAAAGTTTCCTCGGATGATAGTGACAGACCTTGATCTGGTGAGAATCTGAGAGACGTAGGTACCACTATATTCTCTCATAGTATCTAGGCCTTTCAAGAACTTGTTGTAAGTAACCATACATACCTGTGGCACACTCGACTACATCGCCAAGTGAGCTGCACGTGTAGAGATGATACAGCACGGACTCATTAATCGCTGTATCATATATGTCGCCTCAACTGCGACTGTAGTCGACCATGGTGCAGCGAACTCCATCTCACATAACGCATCTTCGAATTTGAGATGTTCCAGACCTGGCTCATTGATTCCCCATGACTGTTGACAGTACGACTTTGATAATTTTGGCCACTCAAGTGAGGCGTAGACAAGTTATGCTTGCAGATGTGATGCCTCTACATTAGCATGGGGTCAACTGTATGGTGTGCAAGTCACAAGCATCATGGCCAAGTTGAACACTCGTGGCTAACCCAAACTCCCAGATTGAACCGTTAAAAAGCATTGCACTACCTCGGCTTGCATCGTCAAGGCTAGTTATGAATAAATTCGAGTATTCAAATTGATGTTGGCCTGGAACTAGGAAAGTGGGATAGTCAACAAGAAACCCAGCCATGAGCAGTTGAACATTGCAACTGAGATGCAATTCCCCCATCATTGATAACATCACCCTTGTCTGAGTATGTGCTGATACGGGGAATCTCCACAGTCCGCCATATAGTAGCCATGAGAGTACGTCAAAAGCCGAGAACATATACAGGTGCTGAAATGCCGTAACAGTAGGCGTTAATTCATGATCATAATTGTAATTGTGTTTGTAGATTCGCTAGGTGTTCCAGCCCCCTCACCCTATCCATGCCCGAATGCAGCCAGCCATGAGCCTTAAGTTCATAGTGACGTTGTACATTTATACCACAACCCCCCACGCACTCTTTTGCTGATAGACGGTCGTTTAGAACTGGTCTGTCATGTGTTGTTAGCTTTGACTCAACCCCTAAAATCCCTGATTTTGTCCGCAATACATGTAGCAACATGAATGTAGAAATCGGCAGAGTTCCAGACAACTTACCAACAGTCATGCTCATGCTAATATCGGTGTTTTCCACCATCTTGGTGAACTCCTCGAAGCTAATCTTTCCATCCTTGTCAAGATCGGCCTCCATGATGGTCTTGTCCACGATCTGCTGCAGCTGCTGGTCCTTGAGGTTGCTGCCAACCATCATCTTGAGGACAATGAAAAGCTCTCCGTTGCTGATGTATCCATCGCGGTCAATATCGTAGACCTTGAAGGCGAATTGAAGCTTCTGCTCCTTATTTCCCTTGCTGCTAAACGCCGAAAGACCTGTAACGAACTCCTGGAAATCGACGTCACCACCACCATCCTCGTCAAAGATGGCAATCATTCTGAAGGAAGCTAGGTGAGCTTGTTGTAGATATTGAGGGAGGGACTTGGGGGAACTGACCGTGTTGCCAGAGGGTTGGAAGAGATCTGAGGAAGACTGAGGAATTCATCGCGCTCGATCGTACCGGAGTTGTCCTAAGAAAAGAGTTTCGAGTTAGCCAGTTCTCATCCTTGAGTACATTGTATGATCCAGCCTTGCGCCACCATCATCAAGCTCCATCATAAGCCAAAAAGTCGGGAAGCTTGCGCACCTTGTCCAGTTTCATGAATCGCTTTCGCAGACGATCAACTTCCTCTCTGTCGACTAGAAATCGCACATCTCAGCATATGATATCACACCAAGACTCCCCCAACCATGTGTTGAGGTTGGTTCCCAGGGCAAGGTTTCCTCACAGTTGGATCCTTGGACGAGGTTGTCCAGGACTGCGCTGGTGGTGTTGCCCATGGTGGCAACGTGAAGCGAATTCGAAAAATACGAGTAAAAGTTGTTCGGGCCGAGATTAAGCTTTGTTATGGCGGACGTCGAGAAGATATAAAATAAGCTGTCCTGTTGTGTCAAGTTAATACAAAGATTGGTGATAAGGCTGTATGGCAAGTCTCACTGTCACTGTCACTTTCAGCCGCTAAGTTTAGGTAAGGTAATTCTAGACCGACCAACCAAGCTGAGCATCTTTTGCTCTGCTCTTCTGCGCAAAGGGGCAGGTGCGTAGAGGGGTAATTGCCTAGCGGGGCGGGGGAGGAACGAACGGGCCTCCAGGTCAGGTCAGCTCCCGATGATTTTACGGTGGGCACGTGTACCGTTTTTGCTATTGGTAATACGGTTAACAATCATGTTGAATTGATAGACAATCAAAGGCAATAGAAATAATTTCAGATCAAGAACCTGTTTTATTTTCAACAATAGAGATTTTTACAGACAATTAGTTTCTCAACAACCACACAATCACGAACATTAAGTACTTACTTACAGATCGCCGTTTGGCTAAAGTTCCGTTTTATACGCTGTCGTCCGGCCAGCAACAGGCATTCCTGCACTTTCAGCGCCTGCATTCACTGAGAGCATGCGCTATTAGGCAGCGTACACCACTAATGAGCGCCCGCCCGACAATGCGAACTACGCACAGCCGTATCTTACGGTAGTTCCAACCTTCCCCAAAAATAAAAAAGCAATGGTCCAAGCGTCTCAAGTACTGCGCGCGCCAACCGACGCTGCAAAGTGACTTCGTCCCCTCTCAACTGCACACTGTCAGCAAACCCAGCTGTCCCGCTCTGCCAGTCAAAGGCCTCTCCTCCCTTACCAAAAACTCCGTGCAGCGAAAAATCTTTGCGCGCCAAAACAAATCCCCAACGTCACCCCATCGAGCCCGACTACGCTGCCATCGATAAAAAGCTACAACAGCACCTTTTACATCGAGTTTGGGCACGATTTCAACTTAATAGACCCCGTTTTATGACTTGATCGCTTTTTTTCGCGGTTTTTCCGCTTACTAGACGCCCTTCTTCCGACCTCCCTTTAACCCCCTGCCAACATGTCATCACGCAAGGTTCGCGTCAAGAAGTTGAATGTCAAGACAACACTTCCAGTCCTCCGCGAAGACCAGATCGATCCCAACGAATACGAAGCCCTTACAACCGATAACCAAATTGCGACAGGTGTCGAGCAGGCTGAGGAAAACGTAAGTTGCTTTCTCTATATGCCACCTCTCACGATATCACGTGCATATTCACGTGATACAAACTTGACTCACCTTTATGGCTCTGTCTGATTGGATGGTACTATCGTCCAATCAAGTGCCACTATGATCTACCCAAACCTCAATACTTACAATTGCGATAGGAATACCATCTTCAGACTATCCTTAAGGAGGCGGGAACCAGCAATGACCAAGAAATTCCTGTCCCTCCTCCCCAGGAGAGTGACATCAACTATGATGATCTCTATCCTGTTCCTTTTCACAAGCCCTCCTCTTACATTCGCTTCTCACAAACAGTCGAGGAATGTATAACCTGCCTCTATGATATGACCACAGAGGACGATGAGTTCCTCAAGCAATACAACAGTAAACCGCCCGCTACAGGAGTTCTCTCGGAAGATGACTTTGAACACATCATGGAAGTGTTCGAAGACACCGCCGCAGAACAAACCCCATTCGCAGCAGTCGATAATACCGTTGCCGCTTATGATATGATGTTGCCAGGCCTCACTCACCTCAATCAGTCTGTTTCAACAGACGTTCTCCAGCATGCCAAGCCTGTGTACGAGTACTGGAAGTCGAGAAGGCAGGAAGCCGGGAACAAGCCATTGCACCCCAGCCTCAAGTTTGAGACACACCAAGAGACCGACGATACGGATCCCTTTGTCTGTTTCAGACGACGTGAGGCCCGCCAAACCCGGAAGACCAGGGCTCGGGACAACAAGATTGCAGAAACCCTCAAGAAGTTGCGTCGTGAACTCGAAGATGGTCGGCAATTGGTTCTTCTGGCGTATGAACGTGAAATGGTGAAACGAGAAGTCATGTCCATGGACCGTGCTATCTTTGAGGAAAGAGCAAGACTCAAAGACATGAAGCTTCGACTGGGGATCAAAGGCGAGGATGAGGATTTGGTCAACCAAAAGGTATGTTTGCCGTATCCGAATCATGTCCACTTGGCACTAATTCGCATCACAGCCTCAAAAACGCAAGCCTGTGGAGCCCCCCGTTGTGCGACAACCCACTGGTGCCCATTTGCGGCAACCTGTACGGTCTGATGGTAGAACTCTTGATGCTGATCTTGTCTTGCTATCCGACAAGTTGGCAGAGAAGGAGACTGAACTGCGACTCGACATAGAAATGAAGGTCCAGAATCACCGAAAGTGGAACCAGAATCACATTGACCTCACTCGAGAGCCACTGTCACCGGTCAAGGAACAGGGTACGGAAGTCAAGTTCCGACAAGCCAAGACCCAGTATCTGATGACGCCTCCAGCGTCGACATCTTCGGAGATGGAAGTAGATGAGATTGCTCCTGACGCTATGCAGCTGGATAAACGTGAATCATCTGTGTTCCAGTTCACCGCTGGATCAGGCGAACAGTCGAAGGGTAGCCAGCCAGCCTTCCGTCGTCGTATCGGTCGCTTGAATCGATTGTGGATTGACCGGCGAGGCATGGTGACGCCACCACGGGAACTTGGTGAGGATAGGTCGGATCGGTGGAAATATGACTCTGACTCCGACGACGAAGAACCGCCTGTGTACGAAGTGGATCCCTTCGACACCCGGGCACTGAAGTTCAGAGCGACGATCCCGCTAAATCCTTACATGTTCAGAGGACGCCCAGCAGTTCCCCCAGAAGCTGTAGCAGCAGCGCAAGCACAGGCAGGTAATCGAGTGCTGCCATCGCCAGCAGCAGCGGCAGCGCATGCGCATGCTCAAGCGCACGCTCAAGCAGCAGCGGCAGCGCACCTGGCGGCACAAGCCCAAGCCAAGGCGCAAGCGGTAGCACAACAACAGGCTCAAGCAGCCCAGGGTGTGTGATAAGAGGAGTGCGGGGAGGAGGATTGTATGAATAAGGCGGTTATTTGTTTTATACCCATTATCAAAGAACAGAGCGGCGGACCGCTGGGCAAAGTCGACAAACCCGGCGGTCATATAACTCGCCGTGTATATTATTTAGTCGCTGACGAGGGCATTGCAAGGAGTTTCGGAGCAGGTGGTCGGTTTTCGGGCTTGAACGTGGGACAGATAGCCTGCTTGATGGCCCGGGTCGAGTAAAATGAAAAAAGAAGAACGGTATAATTATTACCGCAACAAGAACAGTTCCATAATGATCATATTTCGTGACGTATTCGTTCGTGACTGTGGCAGAAGAAGTCGTAGTGGAGCGTGAAAGCCGGTCATGTGGTTGTCATGCTGTAGTCTGAGGGGAAGCTCTTAAGGATCAGGGATCTGATGTGCCGACTTAGCGAATACGAATTCTTGGTGCTGGCAGAATGACGATAATCGTAAGCAGAAGAACGCAAGTGTATAGTCTTGATGAGTTGTGTGTAGAACAAACTGGAGCTGGAAAGCCAGGTTGCGAGGTTGCAAAAGGTGATCAAGCTTGGCCGAGAGGACCTGGCTGATGTCGTATCAACATGGGTCTTGTTGCCGTGTAAGAAAGAAGAAAACGTAGAACGAAGAGCACTGGGCTATTCGTAGAAACGAAAGTTATAGATTGTAACTTTTGGAAGGGGGAACCAGAAGACACAGAATAGACAGGGAAAAGATCCTGAGCGCAGAATGAGAGTGATGGAGGAGGCTTTGAAGTGGAGGGCGGGCTGCGGGTGAAGGAAAAGTGGCCGGCGAACCGGACGTTGTGGATTTACACGAAATCTGATTAGCCACGGCAGAACACTTTCTTTTCCTAACAGATTGTGGCTAGTGGGCCTTAAGAAACACAGAAAAAACACGATATCTTTTTTATGTTTTCTACATTGCATGATGGTTTCAATATTAGTAGTTTGTAATTAGAGCCGTGCTTCAGATATAGTACTCATAATCTTGAGAAGCTACGCTTGTCAGTGACAGATAAGCTTAAGTAGAAAGACTATATGTCCTTTCCAGTGATAAAGAGCTGCTTTAATGAAATGTCTTGTCTCTTTATTTATAACCATTCTAAAGATCTACCGTCATGTACCTTTTTTCGTTTTTGCCAACCGTTCATGGTTTAGCTGGGACCCTGAAGGTTGAGTAAAAAAAAAAAACCGGAACCTCCCGCCCCCTTCAGGCACTTGTGCACTCTGATGAAAGGGAAATGTGGCTGTGTCATGACATGACGCCTGTCGAATTTGACTGTCTAAGCGAGCCGAGGGGTTTGTAAACTGCTGTCCTTGTCAGACAACGAGAGTGAGGATCTGCCCCTCTATCGATTAGAGAGTCTTATCACATTCTTGACATCACTAACAAAAGATGAGATAGATATTCAAGTAGCATTCTAGAAATATCAAGCATAATTCCTATTTACTCGTTTCTTCTTTCTAATTTGATAAAAGCTACATGCATATGCAACTCACCTGTGCAGGTAGACCCTCATCGATGGCAACACCGTCATCTCGATAAACCCCCACCTTTTCATCCTCCCATCCTCAACCTCACTCACTGCCATCGCCGCAACACAATAAAAATGGCATTCACAAACAAGTCCTCATATATCGCTCTTGGCTGCGAAGGCTCCGCCAACAAGCTCGGCATCGGTGTCATCCTCCACACACCAACCGAAACCAAGATCCTCTCCAACCTCCGCGACACATTCGTTTCCCCTCCAGGCACAGGGTTCCTCCCCAAAGACACAGCAGCCCATCACCGCGCACACTTCGTCCGTCTTGCACGCGAAGCCCTCGCCGAAGCGAAAATCACACCCGCAGATGTCGACTGCATCTGCTACACAAAGGGACCCGGTATGGGCGCCCCGTTGAACTCGGTCGCCGTGGCCGCCAGAGCGTTGAGTTTGCTCTGGGATAGACCACTTGTGGGTGTGAATCACTGCGTGGGACACATTGAGATGGGAAGATATATCACTGGCGCGGAGAACCCAGTTGTGCTGTACGTTTCGGGTGGTAACTCGCAGGTTATTGCATATGCGGAGCAGCGATATAGGATATTTGGCGAGACGCTGGATATAGCTGTTGGAAATTGTCTCGATCGATTTGCTCGTACGCTCGAGATCAGTAACGACCCTGCGCCAGGTTACAATATTGAGCAGCTGGCCAAGAAGGGAAGTAAACTACTGGACATCCCTTACGCAGTCAAGGGAATGGACTGTTCGTTCTCCGGCATCCTAGCGTCTGCTGACGCCCTCGCTGCGCAGATGAAAGCCGGCGCGGACTTCACACCCGAAGATTTGTGCTTCTCACTACAAGAAACAGTATTTGCCATGTTGGTAGAGATCACAGAGCGAGCCATGGCGCACGTTGGATCCTCACAAGTCCTCATTGTGGGAGGTGTTGGTTGCAATGAGAGATTGCAGGAGATGATGGGACACATGGCGCGCGAGCGAGGAGGATCCGTGTATGCGACCGACGAGAGATTCTGCATCGATAATGGAATCATGATTGCGCATGCTGGATTGTTGGCATATGAGACAGGATTCAGAACGTCATTGGAGGAGAGTACCTGTACGCAGAGATTTAGGACCGATGAGGTATTCATCAAATGGAGAGATTGATTCTCCCAAATAACAGAATTATCATGAACTGTGTTCTTGGGTGTATTTACAGGAGTTGAGTTGTGAAGTACCTCATAGCCCCTTTATTGGTGTCAAGTATATTTGACATGCCTCTTGTTGGCGTGCTTCAGTCACTCGCCTTGTATCCATCTACAACCTACAGGCAAAACTCTTGCCCTAGCTTATCTTTGGAACCTATCCCCTCATATATATCTCATACACAGTAATCGTTCCAACATCATATCGTAACTTTGCTGCTAGCATGTTTGGGCATGCAGTAATCCGAAGCTTGTGCATCCATTCCGTACCCTTTCACATATCATTTATCCTCACTCAACTTTCGTCGGAAGCTGTGGGCTTGTAGACGATTGTTGTCACATACTACGCCAAGTAAGCATCACTCTTTATCCTAGTCGTGGCTGAACATACCTTATCTCTGTACCGAGTAGTAGCAGAAACAGCAAGAATATTGTTCTTAATGCTACTGGTGGCAAGATGATTTAATATCGTGTGGTTTGGCATGTTGAGAACACTGTTGTCGTCCTTCATAAGAGTCGCTGCATTTAGTATCGGTTTGCTCAAGAAGCCTGGCAAAGCAGGAGGATTTGGCAGTCTCTCGATTGCGTTAACCGCGTATTGGTACGCTTGCGAATCCTCAGCCTGGTCAAAGTCGATAAGGTATTTCGGAATCTGACTGCGATACGATTCTGGAGGGGGCACAGGCTTGCCCTTCAGTTGGGGTGGTGGCTTTGGGGCTCCAGGGGCCAGTCCCTGAGCCTGCGCGGTCGCCTGAGCGGCAGCAGCGGCTTGAGCTTCGGCATAGGCAGCGGCCGAGGGTGCAGGAACCTTCTGGGCATCCTCGGGGCTGACTTCGATGTAGTTGACGAGGTTGTTACCAAAGTCTACAGTGGTGGGTAGATCGGGAGATGTCTGCATAATACCATCCACCAAGAAGCGGACATGGTGGGTGCCTGGTAGAACGTAAACCGATGTCGAAAAACAGCCCGGGCGGCCCTCACTAGATGATACATCAGCAACAACATTTTGTAAACACATCATCACGGCTCCTGAATCGCATGAGGGACGATCTTGTACAACGATGACCCGAGACCACAAAGCAGCCACGGAAACACAGACGGCGCAGTGATCGCCTCATGTCTCGGAGAAGTCAATAAATAGCATCATGGCACTTACATGGGATGCAGCCGTTGCTTGCGATTCCATTGAAAAATGGTACCCGTCACATAAACCTTGTCGCCTCCGCTGAGCCATTCCAGCTTGGTTTGGACAACAGGTCTCGTCTTGTCAACCCGCAACTCCTCACCGTCCTCTTCATCCACCGTCGTAGCGCTAAGAGCAGAGCTCTTGCGGGTGATGCCATCCAAGGAGTCGATGGGCTCCATATCGCCCTCCTGATCATTCTCTGGCGCTAGGATGGGGGATCCAGGAGTATGTACTTCCTCGTCGATAGGTAGAGGTAGGCGAGGGGGTCGAGTCAGATACATATCTGTAATACTGCTGTTGGGGATCAACGCAGAATCGTGGACGTGAGCGGACTGATGTGACCGTAGAGATGAGGACTCCATAGGGACGTCGAGGGGCTTGGTCGGTTCATCGCGGTGATGAGATTTGGACTCGGGCGTTGCGGTACCTTGCTTTTCGGCGATGGCCTTAGCATCGGAGGATGAAGCAGTCTTGTGCACCGCCGTAAAGTTGTTGTGTGGGGAGCCGCTAAGAGAAGACACCGCCGTGGGAGGCAAACTCTTTGGGCGATTGATCACGGTCGAACCCTGGGCCTGCGCCATAGAAGGCTCCGGCGGCGCGGCCGAGCGATGAGTGTGTCCGGTGATGATATTGCGGGCATCCTTGCGCAGATGATGGCGGGGGGATTCATGGCCATGAAGATGACCGCCGTGGGCCGAACCCGGAGCTGAAGTAGTCGGCGTGGTCGGTTTGGAGGACGAAGACGTGTTGTTACCCATATTTGTTACCTCCAGTCCCCTCAAAGGGATATCCTTTGACTCTTGAAAGCGTTGGCGACCGTGGGATTGTGTCTGAAATTTGAAACAGCGGATGTGGAAATGTTCGGTTTGTCGATATCTTATCGGTACAATGACACAAGCATCAAGCCTGGACTGAATGACGCAGCAAAGTAGGCGACTAAGAAGTGATTTGTTGGGAAATTCTGTACGTTGCGCGCTCAGCGCCAATTGGGTGTATTGTGTCTTGAAAAGAGGTAGACGGGCAGGAAACGGCCTGACCTGACACGGCAGGGTTGGTGTGTGAGAATCCGGGGGTGACAAGATGGACGGACGGGGTCTTTTGTGTAGCGTGATGTGAGGATAACTAGATCAGATTTCGGATTTCTAATGCGAACAAGGGCGTATGAATTTAAATGTCCAAAAATAAGGACAATGTCGTCTCGCTGTGTGATTGTGAAAATGAGTTGGAAAAAGAGAGAAAAAAAAGATATTGTAGATGTTGTTTTGCAGTATGTTCTGAGGCGTTTATCTCAATCTGTCGTTGCCTGTCTTCGTCGTTGGTCGCGGGGGTGGAGATGAAGAGAGATTGATGAAATGGAGGAAGGAAAGGGAAGAGAACGGGTGGGATGTTTGAGTCGTGGTGGGGAGTCTGATAGGTGACAATTCAACAGTACCTTATTCTACCCTCAACGTTGCGGAGTGGGAAAGTCACTCAACAGCTCTTATTAACACGACATACCATGGAAGCTCCCATGCTCATCAGGTCTCCACTCAATCTCGATAGACATGAGCTCTCATCCACAACAGCTCAAGGGAGCTCCAGGGAGGTCGGTTGACCTTTACTTTATACATTATCTAGAACCATAGACACCTTACACCTTACATCTTGGTGGACAACATATTGAGGCTCTACGTGTTTCTTGCCTTTATATTGACGCTTTCACAGTTCCTTCCTTGACACTGTATTTCATCTTCATTTTCAACCTCGTCTTATGATGTAATTCTCCCTGTCTAGACAACCTCATTCATTCTACACCAAACACCACAGCTTCTCATCACCAGCTACAACATGTCCGATCACGCACTCCCAACTTCCACAGTCGTGGCAGCGACGCATGCCGAACAAGCTTCACCGACAATCTCTCCGTTCATTCTCGCTTTTGATATCATCGTTGCTGTCTTCACCTGGCTCTTCTCATTCGACTGGTCTGCTTTCTTCCTGCGCATCTTTGCCATCGTTAGCTTCCCCTTTCGTCTTATTCTAATTCCATTGTCTTTGGTTACCAATGTCCTTCTTACTGTCTTTGCTCCTGTTATATACCTCTTTTCTTATACGATAGCTGGGGTGCGTTCTGTTTGGGCATTTTTGGCTGGCTTAGAGGTATGTTCACCATCCCCAACTAGATATGAGAGAACAAGCTGACATCTTATAGCCATTATACACATTCGTAAGATTATTAAAGCTCCTAAATATCTCACCCTACCCTAACATTTCTCTAGTTCGGTGCAGCTGCAGGTGTTGGCATCATGGCTGGTGTCACCATAGCCCTCTTCTCATCCATCATTACATCCTACCTTGGAATGCAGAATAACGACCCCGGCCCAAAACGATCAGCTTCTAAGGAAAGCCTGCTCGAAACAGGCAGTCGGAGAGATTCGCTATCCTCAGACACGGATCTTGGATGGCAGTGGCTGGACTCATCTAGCTCACGACGGCGGCCAACTAGTGGTTTGCTTTCACAGACGATTCACGAGGAAGATGATGATTCAGAGTATTGATCGTATATGAACGCTATGGTACACCAAAATAAAGCCACGAGCTTCCTAGCCTAGGGATAATCTCATATCTCGTGTTTCTCAAAATCAGAGGGTTAGAATGTTCGGACCCTTTGGGTACATTTCTGATGCCTCGCTTCATGTAAACGCCAGATATATGGCTGGCCTTGTCAAATATGTTCTCTCTCCTTGTTTCATTCCGTTACGCCGTGTTCCTGCTGTGCCCGAAACGACATGTGATTAGAATACTGCCTGTTCCTCTATGAAACTCCGTATGGCGCTCGCGGTCTCCGCTGTGGTCCAGGTCCTTGTCGTTGGCCTAGATCTTTGAGTCGTCTGTATCCGTCAACATCTCCCGTCGTGACCGTTGTCGATTGATTCTATCTCCGATACCCGTTGTGGTCGGGCCTGTCTCGGTCTCTTGATCGGTCGTGTCTTGGTGATCTGCTACGGCTCATAGTGCCACGATCCCTATCGAAGCGACGATCCTCTCTGCTGTTACGGCGTCGTCGGTCGTCTCTGGGGGGTGGGCGGTCATCTCGTGGTGGTGGTGGGCGATCGTCCCTTCGTCGGCCTGGATCATCGCGGTTATATGCGGGGATATAAGTGTCGACATCTGGTCCTCTTGGTCCGGGGGGACCTCTGGCGCGGGGAGGCCCTCGCTCTCGGAAGTCCGCGTCGTCGTTGTTGGGGGGTGGTCGTGGAGGCAATCCAGCACCTCGCTCTCGTTGCCAAGCGGGGCGACGATCGTCGGGTCCGTTGCGATACCTACCCCCGTTCACACCGTTGCGGCCATTTCCATAAGGCTCATTGCTATTGAAGCCTGCTGTAGCGCCGTTCGCGTCAGGGCCAACGCCAACAGTTCCTCCCTTAGGGGCTGGAGGCAGAGCGGCCTTGCGGTCGTGGAACTTTCTGCGGTCTAGTTCGTGACTCTCTTCGTAGGTGGGGATCTCATGAGGTTCAAGTGGCAGAGGCTGCATCTTGAACCACGGGTGTTGCAAAGCATCAACTGCATTGATTCGTGTGCGCCAGTCAAGTCGGAGAAGTTCTTTGAGTAATGAGACAGCTCCTGAGCCGTATCTGAAGGCGATGTTAGTAACGGGACATGTCCTGTTATTTGATGTGACTTACTGTCTGAAGCGGGTCTCAAGGTTCCCTGTTCGCGGCCGAGGAGTCAAATGATCAGCACCAGGCAGTGATTTCCATCGGGGCATGTTCTCTTCGTTGGGAGAGCCCATGAGATCCCAGATGATGTCTAGTTGGGCGGCATCGCTCTCGCCCGCCAAGATGGGTTTTCCGTATAGCATTTCGCCAAAAACGCAGCTGTACTAGTCATTAGAATCAAACAAGCATCAAGGTTCTCGGGCGGTACTTACCCGACTCCCCATACGTCAATAGCGGGGGTGTATTGCCGCAGCTGTAGCAAAAGCTCGGGAGGTCGGTACCATCGAGTAACAACTAGGCCGGTGTAGTCTCGTTTACCTTCGCCCATGGGGACTCCAGACTCTGGTGTTCTTCCGTCGTAGTGCCGGGCAAGGCCAAAATCAGCGATTTGCAGGATACCCTTGTTGTTGATCAGCAAATTGGCCGCCTTCATATCGCGGTGCAAGATGCGACTGTCATGTAGGTATCGAAGACCCTCCAGGAGCTGCAACATGTAGCATTTGATCTGGGGCTCCTTGAACTGGACTGACGGATTGTCGAGGAGGCCGGACAGATCGTGGTCCATGTAGGGAGTAGCCATGTACACAATGGGCTTTTTGCGCTTATCGGCTGATGGGGTGGTCAGTCGAGAACGGTGAAGTGCAGTCAAGTCTACTTACTTTGTCTGGTAGGGTGCTCAATAGCCATATCCTCTAGTCGGAGAATGTTCTTGTGTGACAAAAGCTTGAGTAGCTTGATCTCGCGAAGGGCGGTAATAGGGAACTTGTCTTTATCAGTGTGGCTCGCTCGGTGGGGTGGTACAGGCACATACGCCATCCTTCTCATGATGCATGATAATCTTCTTCAAAGCAACAAGGGCGCCAGTTTTGCGCAGTCGGGCACGGTGAACCTCACTAAGCAACTGTTAGTATAAATGATCGAATTTTTATTACTTTTGCAATCGTGGAGGTTTGCGGTGATGGTGAACTCATACCCAAAGGTTCCCTCTCCCAACTTGCCTAGGAGCTCATAGTCGGAAATGCGCGAGCAGCCCTTGAAACTCGATCGTGGCCTCGAATGATTAAGGGCAAAAGTTCGAGGCGAAGTACCATTGGGCGTTGTTTCTGATAGTTTCTCCATCTTGTCGAGTCGATGTTGCGCGATGTTGGGTTTGAAGTCGGCTCGAGAAGTTGACGACAGATGCGCGCGTCAAGAGAATGAGGCGAAGAGGACTTCTTAGAGGAATCGCATCGCTTTTTGATCGTGGATCACGGGTGAAAAATCGAGAGAGCTTCGACGGATTAGAATTGATAAGTAGTAAAAAGTCGAACAATTGGCGCTGATGCAGGATCAATAGAGAGAGGGGGTGTGTTTTTTATTATTAGGGATGTTTGTCGCCCCGTTGATTGATCCTATTGTCAATGCACTGACAATAAAGCCAAGGCGAGAGTTTGGAGAGGCGCACAAGGGCGGTGAGTGAGAGACAAATGGCAGAATAGTTGGAAGAGGACTAGCGTTTGTAGATGATGGACTTTTCAAGAATACGTATCTGCAAACCCTTGCGCATCTGGATCCATCCTGTCATTAATACAGGTTTAGCTGATCGCCGTTATCAAGATTCTCTCTCTTTTTTTGCGATTCTCTTGCAGTAGGGGACCATTTGCGATCGTGTTGGTGTATACGTCACATGTGATCACTGAATATAAGTCCACACACTTGTTGCTGTGCCCTCATTACTGTTTCCCAAAGACAATCAACTGTTTAATTGGACCTGACGTAGCTGTTGGCGTCTGTAATTAGCGTCTCCAAGTGTTTACAGCTGCGCAGTAAATGAAATGCATGCATCCCCCGTAATCGGAGACGACGACAGTTGATAGTGGAGGCCAAAATTAGTAGGCAGAGACGGGATCCACTTTGTTCTAGCCTTTTACCATGGAAGAAAACTGTCTGCCCACATGCCACAGTCCAGAGTACGCACGTCCACTCAATCAGTAATTATTACTTATTGGAATTCATTCTCCCCCGCGTCGGGAGATTGTTTCTCTGGGGTAAAGGATAAGATGGTAATACAATTTATATATAAGTGTACAAGCCTCGGCATATATAGTACTCCTATGGCCACATACTCGTTGAATATATTCATTTTTCATCTGTATCACCTTGTATCGTCTTGTTCCGTCTTGTTGAAATCTCGTCTAGTCACCTGCCAGACTACTCTCAATCCCAAAACACCATCAACAAATCCGACTTACAATACCTAGGTAGATGCTCAGTAACCTCCAACATAACATGTGAATAGGTAGCCTTGAAAGCACTGGTCCCTTACAAATAAATCCTATACTACCTTGTTCTCCCACGCCAATCAACATGCCCTTTTCCTTCTCTTATTATTTTTTTAGCCTATCGCGGATTTGGCAATGTACACCATCTAACTCGCCAGTCCCCGCGAGATATCGAGTTTCTGTTACCCCTTCATAACCTCCAACGGATCCACTTGATGGCCTTCGTTCCTCTTTGTCCACAAGGTTTTTTGCTTTAAATAAATCACCCGGACATTGCGCGTGCCGTAGATAAATTTTCTCTCTCTTCTTATCCTCAATAACATATTGTCTCTTGTCAACGCTTGATTGCTCTTTTGTAAATCGCTACTAGACCATTTGATCGACATAGACGTCGTTATCTCATCTTCCGCTCTTATCTTAGTAACTTGGTCGATAAAACAAACACATACTCACCCTGTTCTTTTCAGTCATTTAGCAGACTGCCAGATCTGAATCTTCCAAGACTCTTTCACTATATACATATACATATACTCTCAAAATGAGCAGAGCAGGCTCACCCGGCTTGCCCGTCAAGGTGGTACCCGAGACCAGCTACCCAGAGTCTCGGGTCCTGATTATCGGCACTGGAGGAACAATTTGCATGCAACAAGGCCCTGATGGTCTTCAACCAACCGACAACTTTTTAGAGAATGCCATGGCCCCTCGCTCGTCATTCAACGACTTCTCTAACCCAGGTAATTTTGACAGTCTCACTCACTTACTCCACATACTGATATGTCACAGGCACTCTCCCTGCTGTTCGTGACGGAGCAAAGATCCAGATTGGCAGTCTTCGCACTCCTGCTACAGCATACAATCGCCATGTTCGCTATGGTATTATTGAGTTCAGTCCCCTGCTTGACTCTAGCTCCATCTCCGCTCATGACTGGGACGCTATGGCTTCTTGTGTTGAAGAGAATTACCATTTATTCGACGGCTTTGTCATCCTCCACGGAACAGACTCTCTCGCTTATACGGCCTCTGCGCTCTCTTTCATGATGGAGAACCTTGGAAAGCCCGTCATTCTCACTGGCTCCCAGGCGCCCATCTTCGCCCTCCAATCCGACGGTGTCGATAACCTCTTAGGTTCGCTCATCATCGCGGGAACTTTCACTATCCCCGAAGTCTGTCTCTTCTTCCACCACCGTCTTTACCGCGGCAACCGCAGCGCAAAGGTCTCTGCTACAGAATTCGAGGCCTTCGCCAGTCCCAACAGTGAACCCATCGCCAAGGTCAACGGTCTCGGCATCAGTGTCAACTGGCCTCTCGTCCTTCGCCCTACCTCTATCGCCAAATTCCATGTTACAAAGGGCCTTGACACTACCCACGTTGCCTGTTTGCGTGTCTTTCCCGGTATTAAGCCTGAGATGATTGACGCTGTTCTTCACCTGCCTGATATTCGTGGTCTCATTCTGGAGACATTTGGAATGGGTAACATCCCTGGTGGCTCTGATGGTCCTCTTACAAGAATCATCAAGGATGCTGTTGAGCGAGGCATCGTCGTCGTGAATGTCAGTCAGTGTGTCAATGGCTTTGTCTCTCCCGTGTACGCTCCAGGTACTGTCCTCGGCCGCGCAGGCGTCATCTTTGGTCTTGATCTTACTGCCGAGGCAGCACTTGCCAAAGTATCATACCTCCTTGCCCAACCCGACCTATCCACCAAGGAAATTCAAGAGAAACTCTCCCGATCACTGCGAGGTGAGATGACAGAGATTGCCCACCAGAGCTTCTCAAACCCTGCGGGTTCGCTCGACTTTGCTGCAGCCCACCTTACGGCAAGCGAAAGAGCATTCTCGGCACTTGGTTACGCGATCGAAAATGGCGAACTCAAACTTGTCAAAGAGCTTCTGCAAGGCGAAGGCGCACAGTTGCTCAAGCAAGCGGACTATGCAGGCAACACTGCGGTGCATCTTGCGGCGGTGGCTGGCAAAACCGACATCCTCCTGGAGCTTTTACGACTGGGCGCGAGTGTGCACGAGCGTAACAAGGCAAACCTCTCGCCGCTTTATGTCGCCGTCAAATCAGGCCAGGAGCCCTGTGCGCAGCTTCTTCGCATCGCGGGTGCGCACTTGGCGGTGGAGGAGAGGGAGACGATGCCTGGTTATGTGACACCCAAGTATAGTCACTTTGGCAAGCATGAACTATAATTGCATCAGATCATGTCTTCTTTCCTTTTTTCGGCTTGCTGGGTATGGGTCGCTTGTTGGGAACTTTTGGTTATGGTAAAAAGGGGAGACGGATATAAGCGAAGTTTGGCTTACAGTTGGTGGTATTTTGATGAGTATAATTATACTCGTGGCGCTTTGGATTCGAAACTATGACACAGCCAGGATTGGATATAGATGATATATTGAATTATGAATTATCCGATGCAATAGTATATGCTGATATATGAACCAACGCAACAGCACAAATCATTTCTGTCCGCCAAGTTTAGATGAACTGAGGTTGAATTTCTCTGACTAACAGTACAAGGCCTCATAGGCTCTCGTCCAAAACGTTTCCACTCGAGACAAACTTCAACCTCTGACAAGGCAATTGATCATCACGGGGTTCGACGACCGCCAAGTTGGATATAGCTTCTCCGCGGAATTCGTATAAAGAGAGTGCGCCAACCGCCCAATTTTTAACAATATGAGTCGAAGAGAAGGAGACTTTTTGAGAAGTCAGAGAGACATGACGAGTCGTCGTGGGTCGAACTTTGAGCCGAACTGCCGATTGCGCGACGTCACATAACGAGACTATTTCTTACCATGTTTGTTTAAATAAGGTTGACTCTTCTCTGCAGTGGAAAGGAGGCACAATAACGCCATACCGCTAGAGGCAACGATTTCAGAACTCTTCTCAATTCGTTCCTTTCTGTCTCATCATGACTTCCTCGACGCCCCCGGAACAGTTACCAGACCTAGACTCCAGCGAGGTCACATACCCAGGCTCTGAAATATTACCCCAAGCAGCCCCTATAAATCCGCAAGAACTCAAATACGATAAATATGGCAAGAATCGACAAGGATGGCGGAGAATTGTTGTCAACTTTGGGCCTTCATGGTTCACCGTGACTATGGGCACTGGCATCACGTCTATTCTGCTACATAACCTACCTTATCAAGGGCGATGGTTATTCTACATATCGGTTATCATATTCTGTCTGAATACTACCATTTTCACTTTGTTTAGCTGTATATCGATTGTGAGATACACCTGTTTTCGAGGAATATGGTCTTCGACATTACGACATCCTGGGCAGGCTGTTTTCCTTGGCAAGTATCTATCACAAGCAATTGACAAGATATTAGACTAACAATTGATTAGGAACAATCCCCGTTGGACTCGCTACTATAATCAACATGATAGTTTTTGTATGCGTCCCGGCCTGGGGTTATAAAGCAGCTCACCTTGCATGGGCTCTTTGGTGGATAGATATTGTCATGGCCATGTCCTGCAACCTTTACATCCCCCATTGTATCATGCGCACCGAGGGTGTAAGTTAAGCTCTTCAGTTTTTTTCTTATAACATCTCAATACTGACGTTACGAAACTTAGATTACACTCGAACAAACAAACCCAACATGGCTTTTTCCCGTCATCGCTGACATTGTCGCATCTGGCACTGGGGCTATAGTAGCCAATGTTCTTCCCAACAACCAACACGCTATCTGGACTGTTGTCATCAGCTATATTCTCTGGGGAACAAGTGTACCCATGGCGGTTCTTATCCTGGCAATGTTCTACAACAGACTCATGATTCACGATGTGCTCCCAAGCCAATCTGCTGTGACAGCCTTTATCGCCATCGGACCTCTCGGCCAAGGCGCAGCAGCCATTCAACTACTCGGCAAAGTTGCTCTCAAGATCTTTGAAAGAAACGACTTCATCCCCATGGCACCCATCGCAGGACAATTCTTCTATCTTACCGGCATCCTCACAGCCCTTATAATGTGGGGATTTGCGATTGCTTGGCTATTCTTCGCCCTCGCCACCATTGTCAGGCGTGAATTCAAATTCAGTATTTCCTGGTGGGCGTTTACTTTCCCTCTTGGGGTCTTTACAGTTTCGACCACTACTTTGGCGCAAGAGCTTCCTTCGCGATTCTTCAAGGTCCTTGGAACTGTATTTTCGGTCGTTGAGACTTTACTTTGGATCATGGTGGCTTGCAGGACTATCAAGGCGACCTTGAACGGTGAACTCTTTCAACCACCACCGCTTGAGGCGTGGGAGAATAAAGTGGTGGAAACGGTAGAGGATGAAAAGGTTGAAGATTCTCCCGCTTAGACCAATTGGGTTTATTAACCACATACACATATGAGTGCATACATATTCTTCATAGCTATAGACATAGACATATGTTATTTCACTGTACAATGAAAGCAACTATTCTCTCTTGATATATTCACGCAACTGAAGTGAGCTTTCTCAATAATCCAATTGTACTTGTAACGACCAAAACAATGCTTCAATGTAATCGAACGTTGACTTGAATTGACAACATTGGAGACCGACACGGAGCGGGCCGAAGGACCTCCGGAGATGTCCAACATTTCCGGTCGGTCATTTGGAAGGGAACAATTAAACCACTTTTGAATCTCAAATGCTACAAACAATGGAGCAATTGCCTAGTATTAATCTACAGATGCTGCCCGTCAATTCAGTCCAATTGTCACAGCTTCAAGAAGAATGGACAGACACTTCCACCCTCCAATTGATCCAAGCTCCCCCTAGCTCTCCCACCATAGTGGCAAAGTCCCCCAATCCAAGCTCCAGCTCCAGGGCCCTTCCCCGCTGAAACGCTTCACTGAGCTTAGCTTGGTTTGGCACTAAAGAAGCAATTCGAATCTCGACCTAATTGCTACTCCACAATATCGCCATACCCTTTAGCACCCCTGTCCCATGCATGTCTATGTCGCCTCCCATATCCATTCCTTATGCTGAGGCCAGATTGTCACACCCACAGCTGGAACCTGTATTCCCCATATTCCATCATCTCCACCAGCTTCTCTTTTTCTCCCTTCTCTTTCTTCTTTCCCCCTCCATCCCTCATCTCCTCGTCTGTTCTCTCTATAGGTTATATCCAACATGTTCTTCAAGGCCTCTCTCCTCGCACTCGCGGCGTCTCACATCTTTGGCGCCGTCGCCCAGGTACGTGTCGCGCGACAGCTCACCCGAGCTCCAATTGCACCAGAAAACGAAATAGACTAACAATATTCCCTCGTCCAGGACGCCCCTGATGCCAATGCCGCTCCCAAGGCTCCCCTCAAGGCCGAGATCAAGACTACTTTCCCTGAAACCGACATCCTCGGCGTCAAGCTCGTCAACGGCCGCCCTACCAAGGCTGTCATTGAGATCACCAACCAGGATGCCAACCCCATCCAGGTCTCCTTTGTCTCTGGCTCTCTGAACACCCTCAAGGATCTCCCTGAGGACAGCCCCCGCTACGCCAGCATCGTCCGCAACTTGACGGCTGTTCAGTACAACATCGAGGTCCCCGCCGGCGAGAAGAAGGAGCTTCCCTTCTCTTTCGCTCAGGACATGCAGCCTCAGGAGGTTCGCATTGAGCTCCAAGCTCTCGTTTCTGACTCTACCGGTGCCCTCCACGAGGTCTTGGTCCACAATGGCTCTGCCTCCATCGTTGAGGCCCCCACCAGCTTCCTCGACCCCCAGATGTGTGTTTCCCTTCTTATCAGGGTCCATGAGTAAGCTAACAACGCCTTCAGTATCTTCCTCTACCTCTTCCTCTCTGCTGCCTTCGCCGGCACTCTCTACTTCGTCTACAAGACCTGGATCGAGGCCCTCTTCCCCCAGGCCAAGCGCCCCCGCACCAACAAGAAGGCCAAGAAGACCGTCGATGTTGCCGAGCCCCTCTCCGGCTCCGAGGCTGTCCCCGTTGTCGATGCCTCTGGCAAGGACTACGATGAGAGCTGGATCCCTGACCACCACATCAACCGCCCTGTTGCCCGACGCGTCAAGTCTAGCGCTAGTGCCAAGGCCAAGCGAGTCGAATAAGGAGATGAAATACCTTGTTTACACACATTGCGCTCTAATGTGAGTGCATTGTGTAACGAAACCATGTAATTCAGTTCCATGGGTGGGAGGCGCAAATGTCTAGGTAGACTGGGGACGATGGTATCATCAGGGACGATCCAATGCGTCAAAAAAAACCAGTACATGGGCTAAACGCATCTGTTGTATATTATATGTACTACAAGGAACATCAAATAAATGATAATGATGTTTTCAGTGTTTGACGAACAAGGTTTATGTTACGGTGTTGATATAGCACTTTGTGTACTGCTGCAATGTCTTGAGAATGCATCCTTCATGATCAATTCCTCATTGTCATGATGGGATGTATGTTAAATCAAAAAGATATAAATCGTACTCTTCCTTGACCCTCATTTATATTTGTGGCGAAAATATCATCCCCTATTTGATACAAAACAATAAAAACGGGCAAAGCCATAAAGCAGACAATCGAGCAAGCGCAAATATGTCATCCCGCCAACCTCATTTATATAGTTTCTCTGAATTTGTAATGTGCATCAAATCCATTGTTGGTCCATAGTTAAATGCATACCGCTCATCAAATCTGTGTCTAGTTAGCAGCTATCTCTTCAATCCGCTGCATCTGCTACCAGATACCCCATGACATCCTTTTCCTAGGACCTTACATCCCTCTCGGGTTCATTGCCCTCACGAGCAACGTGCCCAAACAGGCATTGCCACAAGTCATCCTCTTCTACGTTCTCGCCAGCCGTTTTGTCCTTGCTCATCAGGTGTGTAAGAGAGGCTTGCTCAAGCTCAAGTGTGTTAGCCGCCTCGATATTCGCATCGAGTAGCTCTGGAGTAGACTCCTTCGATTTTCCCTTACTGGCACGACTCATGTGCTCCATTCGCCTTTGCACCGAGAGGTTATAAATCGACTCCTCGACCGTGCCGGACACCAAATAAAGCCACACTGTTGTCTCGTGTGTTTGGCCAATACGGTCCACACGCGCGATAGCTTGGAGCTCAAGGGCTGTATTGAGGAGGGGCTCGCAAAGAAATACATGGCTTGCGTTGACAAGGTTAAGGCCACTCGAGTGGGCTCTGGCATGGAGGAGAAAGCACTCGACCGAAGCGTCTTCTTTAAAACGTCTGATGCCGCCCGAATCGTCGATTGACACGTGCCCGATTCCGAATCGAGCAAAAGCATTTCGCAGAATTTCCAGAAATCCCTTATACTGTGAGAAAACGATTGACTTTGCGCCCGGGTCTGATTCTCTTAGCCACATCAGATGTTTGACAAGAGTGTCAACCTTTGTAGTAAATGAAGGCCCATCCAACTTGATGTTTTGAATCTCAGCCAGTTTATCTGTGTTGAACTCAGAGTAAATCCCTGTCTTTCTTTGAAGTCCGCTTTGCTTTCGTTGCGAGTTCTTTTCGGTGCCGCCATGCACCTGGTCTGAGTCATCGCCGTGCAATTTGAGCTGCAGAGGGTTGATGGTGATATCATGTAAATTAGAAGGCTTCAATTCCATTTTACACACAGGGCAATTGTGGTGCGATTTAAACCATAGCTTTATGCATTCTTTGCAGAACTGGTGGCCGCATACGGTAAGAACACCAATCGTGAACGGAGTCTGACAGATCACACACATCCGTGGCTCGTTGGAATTGTCTCCTGCTTCCTTGAGATGTTGAACTAATAGAGAAGTTAGCTAGTCAAACGGGAATGGAAGATCTGCAAGTTACTTACGGTATCTGTGTTTGGCTTTCGCTGCAGAAAGCTTCTTACGAAAATCATCCTCAGTCTTCTTCATCTTCTTCTCAATTACATCTGTAACGTCAGGGCCCTCGTAAGGAAGGACGCTGTCGGAAACAGCCTGCAACTGGCGATAGTACTCCAACCGTAGGTTCATAATGGTCTTGAAGTTGTCAACCTCCGCTTCAAGAGCTAGCTTGCTTTGTGTGTTCATGGCTTCCTGTGTCGCTCTGAGCTGTCGATCTACAATTCTACCCTCCAAAATGTTTCGTGTTGTATCTTTTGAGACTTTTGAAGTCAAGGCCCGAAACCTGCTGATAATACTTCGCATTGATGTCGAGTTCGGTTTCCTCTGATCACGTAACATCATAAGCTCGATTAGTTTCTCTGGAGCTGGTCCTTCGCCGCTTTCTGCCTGTCTCAGCGATGTCCTGGTTTCATGCTTGACCAGTTCGTTTGTCTGTCCCGTCAGAGCATCCTGTCGATCAGCAATAACGGCTCCAAGACTTTGGACGTATACCATAAGTTCGTCCTGGATCTCAGCTGACTCGCCATACTCTTCGCCGGTTGTTTCAGCGTCACCTTCTTCATCAACCAGGGGTTTCAGGAGTAGCCCGATAATATGCTCCCTCCACTCGTCAATTAGATTAGCTTGATCGTTTAGCTCGCCGCACAGTGTCTCCAAGTCATCGATGATGCGGCGGCTCTCGATACCCCGTTCGTCGCTGACTGTGAGGTCCGGGATCTCGACGAAAGATTGCTCGGATGCCTTTTGTGCCAGCTTGGTCATCGATCGGGTTGCTCTGCGGTGAGACTCGCGTAGAATCTCTCTTCGGATGACTTTCGCTTCTTCATAGCCATCATCCTCAAGCTTCTTCATTTGATAAAACTGTTCGGAATCCGGCTCAACCATTACTGGGTTCTCTCGAATTTGAAAGTATGCGTTCGCGCAGAAGAATACAGCTCTATGCTCCATCTCCAATGCAGATCGGAGGCGCCGCCGGCTTTCGTTTAGTTGCCCCTTACCCTCGACTTCTTCATCATCTTCCGACTCCATACCAAGGTCATCGGCGTTGGCGGCTGCAGAACCTCCACCTCCCCTGTCCATCAGCAGAGCTTGAAGCTCTGCTCGTGCTTCAGAAACGAGTTCTCGAGTCTTCTCGCGAACCGATTTCCATATTTCCAAAGCCTCTTTGACTCGTGGGCTATTTTCGTACAGCTGGCCTCGTGTGAGCTGACTTGACAAATAAGCCCTCTCGTCCACTCGAATGGCGCTTTCGCTCTGTTCGAGCATTGCATCCAAGACCTCTTCAACAGTTCTCATCGGCCGGTTCTTGTTGTGGCCAAGTATTCGGCGGTTGTAGCTTCCAACTTCGGGATGCAGTGCAGTTTGTCTTAGCCGCACCAACCAAGTTCTCATGTTTGCTGCATGATCACCCGGCTTCCAGTCTTCCACAAGCGGTTCTCCGTCAAGGCTCAATGCGCAAGCTTCTGCCATATCCCGATAGAGAGACTGGTAGTGTTGCTCCTCGACAGCTGTGAAAGGCATACTGATGACAAACCGTTTCTGGGAAGGTAGAACCAACTCATTTCTTACCATTGATTTTGTGTGTCGGAGAGTAATCTTGTTGAATAAACGCTGAAATCCAGACTTGTTCCAACGTAGATGGTCCCAATCACTTTTCGTGTAACAGTATGGCTCATATTGCAAGAACAACAGTAGCCCTTGAAGGTCTTCAACGCTGTTCTTTACAGGAGTACCAGTGATGCCCCAAGCGTTGACTCTGGGAATGACACGAGCCACTTTAGCCGCCTGGCTGTAGCCATTTTCAATCATTTGTGCCTCATCCAGGCATATCCGCCACCATGAAATCTGGGTAAGAGGGGAGATCGGTCGCTGGTACACTCGAGCATGCCGCCGCGAGCGCTCTGGGGGCGCAATTGTATAGTGAACCTCGGAAGATAGCACTGAGTAAGTTGTAATGACTATATCGTGACCAGCAAGCTCGTTGATAATATGCTCTTCATCATCGTCTGAGATCTTTTTCCGGCCTTCATAAACTTCGACGCTCAAGCTAGGGGCGTGCCGACTAATCTCAGATACCCACTGATCTCTTAACGATGGGGGTGTCACAATTAATGTAGCACCAGTCGGCGTGAGTTTGGCTTGGGCCTCATCGGTACTCTGCACTAGAGGCCGTGATCTTGCATGAAGCATGATTAGGCCGATAACCTCCAGGGTTTTGCCTAGTCCCATCTCTTCCGCCAGAATACCGCCTTTGGTCGAGGCCTCCGCTTCTCGAAATAGTGCCAGATCTCTAGTAGCTGTATGAAGTGTTTCGCTCAAGTAGTATTCTTCCCCATTCAGGTCTGCAAATTTCTCGAAGTCGTAGACAGCCTCTCGATCACTAGCTATGTATGGGACAAGGCCGCCGTTTGATTCAGACCACTGCACGCCTTCGCGCTGCAAAAGCCATTGTAACGTCCTTTTTTGATACGGGAACAATGTTGACTTCATGGCAGCGATGTGAATAGACTCCGCTACTTTATCGTCCTTTGGAGGGACAAAAGCAGCATCGTAAAAGTCCATAGGAGACCATCCTGACCAAAGAGGCGGACCAGTAGAGGGGGAACCACGCAATATAAAGTTGATAAGCTTCTGGCTCTCTTTGCGATCCGCGGCTGGTCTATGGTGCGAGTCAAGTGACGGAGAATCGTTCCAGTAAAAGTTGTAGGAAAACGACATCTTAACCTGCCTTCCCCGCCACTCAAGTTTCATGTCGACTGTGGTCCATAGTTCGTTAGGCCGAGATAGTTTGGAGCTTTGGAATAAATTGCTTAGAATTTGTAAGTGGTTGTCTGTTTCCAGTCTTCGGAGATTGATGGTCGCGCGGAAAGGGTCGACTGGGCAGCCTTCGGATGAGAAAAAGGAGAGCCGAGTATCTCTTAGATGAACACTCATTAGCTTCTCAACTCCCTTGCAAGAAACCGATGTTTGGGAAGAAGCTGTGCATTGTCGGGTCACAGTAAGCTTGGCTTTTGCAACCAATATAGACGTATCCAGCTTGCGCCGCTTGGTAGGGGGCTCGGGGCTTTGCGGTGAAGATTCATTCTCAGAGGTCGCAATCTTCACGAAGCGTTCCACCAAAGGTGCCGGTATCAGATCTATCGACCAAAGTGAGCAAATAGGTCCAAGAAGTTAAATGAAGAAGAACAAAGAAGCACTGGCGGATGACTATATTAGGTAGTCAAAACATATATGAACATAAGCAGAATTCTGGTGTTGAAAATGAAAATTTCGACGGAACTAATAGCCGAGGCTTTGTGATGTGATCAAATAATATCGTCTCCCATACTATCGGCAGTCGAGAGTAAGAGGGTACTCACCATCAGTTCCAACTTGTAAGTGAACGCGAGAGGGTGAGGCACGACGCCTCGCTGTTGGCTTTGCCCGAGCCATTACTATAATTTTTTATTTCTACCATTTACCATCAAAGGGTTCTAGATGAAAAATGACACAGCCGTCAAATTTGACACTGTTTTCGATGGCAGTTTTGGTTTGATGAAGTTGCAGGAAGGATAAAGGAACAACAATAAAGAAGGCCTTTGAGGAGGGATGTGAGCCTAGCGTCTGCCCAGCACCAATTAGAAGCCTTGTTTCATATGCGCCACATTTGGATGTGGCAGTGACAGCCACTTGCTGACATAACGGGGTCCATCGTCAAATTTCGAGATCAACGTTCATCGGCTTGTGAGACCTTGACGTTGACTCTGGAGAGCGGCTGGACTAGTTGCCATTCAACCCATTGGACATTGTGAGTTCGATCGTCATGCCCGACTCGTTATCATCCTACAAGTTCTAACACCATTTGTCTAGCAAAATGAAGGGCGAACGACTCAGGCCAACATTTGGCTTGCTTCTGCAAAGCGGCAGCGCCTTTTCAAGGACAGGACAAATTCGACAACTCCACAAGACACGGCCTGCGCACCCGATCCCTAAGCCCGTACCTTTCGTCCCCGATGTGCCGACTTTTCTCACCCTGATCGGCCGAGGCCTCAACAAATACGCCAACAAGTTCCCCTCATGGAACGCTCTCTTCTCCCTCACCTCACCAGAACTCAAGGAGTTGGGCATCGAACCACCACGAAACCGTCGGTACCTTTTACAGTGGATGCAGAAATATCGAAAGGGCTCTCTGGGAATTGGTGGGGACTTCCGACATGTGAAGAATGGGGAGGCTGTTCTGAGGATTGCGACGCCACCTGCAAATACCTTGAAGAACACGAAATGGGTTGTCAACGTGCCCCACGATATCGCCCCTGCGGAGGAATCAGCTACCGAAACTTCTTCAAAGAAGAGCAAGAAGCCTGCAGCGCAGAATGAGTCAGAACTAGTACGACCAAACGGATACACGATCGTGGGCGCCCAGACGATCGCCGGACCTTACGCCCAGACTTTACCTGGCGGTTCAGGAGTTGTTGTGAAGGTTACGGAGGGAATGTGGGAGGACCGCCAAGGTCGCAAGATTGACGGTGGTGAGCGTAGAAGGGCCGAGACCCGGTTCAAGAAGAGGTCTGCGGAGCGAAGAGCTGAGCGTGAGGCTGAGATGTTGGCCAAGATGTAATAGTTGCACGGCGGCCAAAAGATACGACATGTACAATTTATTACTGTAGTTTTAGCAGATATGATTGGGGCTTATGAACAGCTAAGCAAAAGCATGTTTCACTCAAGCATCGCTCTTGGGTTATCTGATGTGGTGAAAAGAGACTTGACCAAGATGCAATGATATATGATATTATGTTCCTAAACACTATGTATTATCGATTCTTCATCTTGATGAGGCAAGTGAGAAACCCTTTATGCTTGGTGGATTCTTATTTCTTAGCATCCGTATTATAAGGGCTCTCCTTGGATAGTTATCATGTTTGAGTGCTGTCATTGTTTGACTGGTGAACTTCACATGGGGGATTGACCATCGTGCCACAGTATTCCTAATATCCCCACCTAGAGTAAAGGTAGCAGTTCCTGAATCTTCTCTGTACGAAAAAGGGACCCTGAGTTTGTGGTTATTGTTGCGGTTGTGAAACTGGGTACGTTACCCATACCCTGTACTAGATATCTCAAATACACCACCTAGACTTCATCAGCGTTCACTGATGAGTTAGTAGCTTAGTTGCGAATTGCACTGGACCAATATTTCTCTGTTCAATTATTCAAAACACCTTGATCAGTTCCTTTGGGTCTTACATTAATGTATCTTTTCACTTTTCCATCCAATTAACCAGTTGACGAATTGCTGACGGTGGCCCCCAACCTATGGCCTTAGAGTTTCAGCTATCGAGGAACCTTTGCTTGGTATATTGACTGTGGCGGATGAGTGCAAATAGAAAGCCCGTCTCCCCGGTGTCAAGTTCAAGTGAAGTTTAACGCGATGCATTGTTGCAGAGGCTGCCTAAATTGGCTCACAGCAAGGTTGTATCGCCAGAAGATTGATGCCGATCATCTGATACCACCGATACAACGTATGAACATACCAAGACGAGCTGAGAGTTACTCGTTTGATTGATAATCAACCCTGGATAAACAGATGTTTCCTACGAGTTTTCTAGCGACGGTAGATCGTCAAGTTGCGCTGGGTCACACACGCCCTTTGAGAGACATGGATGTACCTACAGTACAGCCAACTTGTCATTTCCCACAGTATGACTCTTTCTTTATGCTTGGGAGGCCGAATATCCCCATTTCGCATCAGTGATACAGTGCAATGAGTCCTCCACATAGTTATGTCATTGAAGGATGTCGTGTGAATGTGAGCTTGTGATGGCTGTTACTCTTGCAGGGCTGAGAAAAACAGTATCGGTGCTCGGCTCGGACTTAGAAGATAGACTCAGCCTTGACATCACTTAAATGACTGCCTAGCAATTACAATAGCGACGTGTCCTTATATCTTGTCTAATTATGCATGGATATTAGACAGGTCATGATGCGGAAGCCTCAAGGCAGCGAGTTAGACTACGCAAGGCAACCCTTTCAGAAACTCCCCGATAATGCCAACGGCCGCATGATGAAGCACTTGGACGGTGTGCAAGATACGGATGATGTACAGTGTCTTTATGGATGATCTCAGCCAAAGGTGTCCAAATTGTCGGGGCAGAGACTGTTTCTAACAACCTATAGTTGTACAGTAGTTCACAAGTTAACTGCGATGACTCTTATATACCCCTGTCATCCTCGTCTATGAAAGGTACCCTAGCACGAAAGATCCGGGAATTTCGGATCGACAGTGACATAATTGCAAGGATCCAGTGAAACGAGTTCTCTAATTATTTAGTATTGGAATTGAGTTTTGAATCGATAGATTCACAAAAACGGAATTGGGTCACAAGGTAATTAATCCAATATCCCTCAAGCCAGTTGTACCTGTTTTTATCGTATAAGCCACAGCACAGCATGCCCTCATTGAGAAGGGGCCGTTTTCTAGCGCATTCCTACCATTCAATTCCCTCGTGGCAGGAAACTAGGTAGGGACACTAGGCTCTGTGCTCCTCTGTTTCCTCCGTCCCCGTCTCCGACGTATATCTCGCTCTCGCTCTCGGCCCATGATACCCGTTTATTTCACCATTTCAGGGCGAGTGGCTTGGCAACGCGGCTTTTCTCACTAGTCACCGGGTCTCAAAGTTGACAGTCAAGGTTGGTGGTGAATGTGAATCCTGCATGACAGGGCATGGTAGGTTGCGAATGCACAAGACAAGGGACCTTGCAGAGGATTCGCGTGCAGAAGATACATACGTATTCTCTTTCTACTATCAAACAACTCTTTGACTCTGATGTTGTACGTGGGCGCATACGTACTGTGCTTCCCAATCCGTCTTGATTAACTTAACTTAGCTGGACCCCAGACTATAGTCTACCTAGAAAAGCCCAGGGAACGTTTGTAACTCAGGTACTGCAGGTGAGTGATTACAAGGTTTCTCGAGTATGACTCCCACGCCGTCATGGGTCTAGACATCTGCATGTACCTGACCTGACGTACAGCATATGAACCAGCTCCGCGACTCGTAGGCCGTGATAGTATACACATACGTATTCTGTGCACCACGAGACCTCATGGCCTCAGTCACCAAGGAGGATTTCGGATCTGATATCGCTTGCCAAACAACTTTTCTGCCACATCCTGTTACCTCACACCCCTTTGCTCGCATCCTATTCGATACCCAAACACCATCCTAGGCTTAGACTTTCTCGGGTACTATACTCTAAGCATAAGTCTCTCCCCCTGTAGAGCGTTCCAGGGCTGATGTGAATCCTCCTTGTTAGTGGAAAGACTGCCGTAGTCTACC